>NC_060223.1:9337435-9638901 GCF_907164935.1 Osmia bicornis bicornis
CCTTTCGAATTCAAGAAGTATCTCTTCAAAACGTTGCCAAAAGGATGCTTGGTGATGTCACCGGTGATAAAAGGGCTCAAATCGAGCCGGCCACGTTCCAGTGGATAAGGCATGTTCTGTATTTGACCCGCGCCGTACCAGTGTCCTCTCTTCGGTGACCAATCGAAGCAATCTTTCGGATTATGGTAAGAATTCAGGCTCTTCCAAGTGACGTGATAACAATTCATGTCCGAGTGTTGCGTATGAGCTAGGTACAAACGAGCTTGTTGAAGCCATTCCAGGCAAACCGAGTCCTGCATCTGGTGATGAGGTAAACAGGGAAAAACACCGGTGTCGGCTGGTATTCCTTCGCCTAATCGCGCTGCGATCACTTCCGCCCCGGTGTTGCTGTACACGTGCATCACCCTGACGTTTTTGTTGAATCTAAAATCAAAAGGCATTCCTCAAAATCCAACAATCTACGCGATCGCTCGATTCGTTTACCTGAACTTGTCGAAATAAGCTCGTTGAAGAACGTGTTGCGTGTAATAAATATGTGCAAAGCCCACGAGGAAAACGACGCAGAGAAAGAGTATTCCAACGAAAGCTCGAAGCCTGCAATTATACGTTGATTAACTTTCTCGTTCGATCAGTTTCTTAACGTCGATAGAGTGCTCCTCGTTTACCGATAGTCAGCGTTTTGCCTCTTTTTGCTGCTTCGCAAAGCTTGAGGTATGGACAGCTGGAGCTTCTCCTTCAGCAGGCTGCTGATGCTATTAACGCTGGTTATCGTGGAATTTGCGCTCTGGCCACCGGTCAGCTCCATCGGATCGTTCCCAAGCTTTTGATTGATCATCGGTGAAATGGCTCTGCTTTTTCTTCGAGGTGGAGCTTGCAACGGTACTCTGGAAACATTTCTATTCGTTAACAGGAAAAAATCGAACTTTCCTATGAAAAACATCGACCGATTTCTCTGTACCTCTGCAGCGATACGGCACTGCCAACGTCGTATCTTGGAATCATTCTGTTGCTTTACACTTCGCAAACGTAATTGAACTGTGTCTCGTTGTATAAACAAATCACATGTCGTTGCATAAACGAACACTACGACGCGTGGAGCGCGTGAATGTGGAGGAGTGGCGATCGACGAGCGAGGTGTCAGTTAAAATCGAGCATGATTTCTTGTTTCCATTAGAAAAAAGACAGGATTCCAAGTGGCTAAATATCGACCGACTGACACGACGAATTGGGAAGAGTTTCGAACGAACTGGTAGAGCGATAACCCTGAAGCGATACAGAGAAGGTCGAATTCGAAGATGAACCACGAGAGAGCGAACGCAACTCTGTCCGAAGATCAGTAGTACTGGTTTCGACTGGTTAGACAATAAACGTTCGCGCTCTGACGTTAACGTGTTTACGCCTCGTGTAATTTCCCTTTTTTTTCGGAGGAAGATCAAGATAAAGAGTTATTTATTCGTACGATTTACTGGTACTCACTTGGCCAACTCTTCGTCGTTCGCTTCTTCCTCGGTTTCGGAGCCGAGCGGACTTCCATTGGGCGTCGAACCGCTGTTGCTGAACGTTACGCTGCTGCTGTCGTCGCTGTCCGATCTCCTGAACTTTGACACGGTTTCCTGCGAAAGTGTTCCATTGAAATTACGGAAAAGAAAGATCCCGAGTTACCGTACGTATTTAACGATCGTATGGAAATTATTCGACGGAAGGTTGCTGTGAAATTTCACGTTTCGAAGAGGAACGGATAACGAGACCTATCGCTCCGAGCGATGTTCCAGAACTACTCTTTCACGGAGGCGTAGAATGGAAGAACACGGTGAATGCACAGGTTGACGATGGCAAATATTACGTAATCAACGAGAAATCAGGCTTTTTCACGGACGAAATGCGCGAACGAAGCGGCAGTAACACTTTAACAACGATGCTCGGCTCCGTTGATGAAAGATTAGGATCTCTTCCAGAAATATTGAAATTGTAAACGTCGCTGAATATCATCTGATAGTATTTCTACTACTAATAACAAGTGCAAACGATAAGGAATTTAATATTCGAATGAATATTACAGAGGGACGAACCTCTTCTTCATCGACGTGGAACCTTTTTTCCAGCGAATAAATGGAAATGTATCTATGATCGTTCGCATCCTTCTGGATCATAGACAACAACGGTCTCGTTTCGTCCGTGGTTTTCGTGGAACGAACTACTTGCATATCGAAACTCTTATCAATATCACCAGCAGCACCGGATGGAATCGAATCCCCGCGAGTATAATCAATTTCAAGCCAGGATGCAGTAAAGTGCAACGGATTCGACTCTGCTTTTAGTTTCTAGTTTCTTCGCGTTCAATAAATACGTGTTAATAATTGCGACGAATAGACGTAAATGTTGCTCTCAATTTCCTTGTTAGACGCGTACTGTCAACGATTATCCGTGATCACGGATAGAATTCGCGAGGGGAGCGAATGTTTACGTGAAAGTTCGCAATTATTGGGGAAACCAGCGTCTCTCGTCGTTCCTTCTTCGAAGAATCTCTTATCTGTCTTGTATAAAATAGAAATTACATCGTTTTTCGAACTTACCTTTGGTCTGTCGATTCGAAGTGCTTCCATTTCGTCGAGATTCGTAGGCATCGAGATACTCGTTCTTCGTAACTGCGATCCACAGAGGCTCGTTTCCTTCGTTCCGTTCTTGATTTCCTTAATTTTCTTTGTCTCCGGAACAGGTACGCTTCCATTACGTTCCGCCACGTTCGAGGGGTCTGAAAACAAGTGCTTTCATTCATCTCTTTCCCGTTGCAAAGTGGCATTATCGAAAATTTACGGTACATCGTCAGCTGTTTCAACGTCACGTCAAATTTATTTCTCTAACCCTCGTACGACGCTCGAAGTTACGATACATTTATCGCAAGAAATGAATGAAATCTAAGGAAAACAACGTTGTTGCACGGCAGAGAAATGTGTGATTGTCTTACGCATAAAGGGGACGGGGACAAAGATGTCCTGGAAACGGTGACGCTCTTCAGGAAATGTCCGAAACCGTATCATCCCGGTAAAGATATAACCAGGCCGTCGAGTTGCGACTTGATTTCAGATAAAAACGATTGGATTCCAATTGATTCGTCGCAATCCGATCTCGGATACACGATCTGCGATCAGATCAAGAGGCTATCGAGCTCGAGCAGCTACACCAGTTCCTCGAAAACGGTGCCAGTTCTCATTAAATTCAAACATCTTTCAATAATTTAATCGCAAATTAAATAACATCGTTTAATGTTAGTACAAGTTCGTCAGCCCTCGAGAATGCGAGTGTTTTCGAGGAGAAGGCGAAGAGGAACCGTGCCGTGCTCCGGTGATCGCTTTCGAGCCGTGCGTCGAAGAGGAGGAAGTCGAGGAAGAACCGGACGTGGAGTGCACCCTGATGATCGTAAAACCGGAAGCGACGGTATACAGACAGCAAATCGAACGTCGTATATTCGAGGAAGGCTTCGAGATTCATCAAACGAGATGGCTGCAACTGACCCCGGAACAGGTGTCTGAATTTTATTCAGACAAGTACGGGCAGTTGAACTTTGCGCACCTGGTCGCCTACATGGCTTCCGGTCCCATAATCGTACACGTTCTGGCGAAACGTCGAGCCGTGGAAGAATGGAGACTGCTGATGGGGCCGACAAAAGTGATTCTTCAAATTATTATGAATCTTCTGTTAAGATCTTTCTAGTACATCTGTCGAACTCTTCAGGTTACCGAAGCCCGTTTGTACTATCCTGATAGCATAAGGGCTAAATACGGCAGGAGAGGCGCAGATTTTCAGAACGCTGTCCACGGGAGCAACTCTCGAGAGGAGGCTGAACGAGAAATTCACTTCTTCTTTCCCGAATGTACAAATCATGTATCATATCATCTCCTGTTTTATCTTTCGCTACATCGTTCAATCCTTTGATTACAGTTATACTCGAGCCACTGCTAAGAAAGGAAGGAGCAGTCGATTATTTGTGGGAAACGCTCAACCCAGTCCTCGTGGAAGCTCTAGCCATGGTAAATGATTGATAAAGAAAATATTCAACGTTAATAACGAGATCTTCTAACGCAGTGTTGCAAAGTGAAGCCAGCAGACCCTGTTTTATGGCTCGCTAATTGGCTGATATCGAACAATCCTAACAAGCCAAAATTGTCACAGGACCTCACGATCATTCCGACGTAAGGGCCAAGATTCTAAAGTTTGTTAATTTTCGTGTCAATACGCAAATTTTCCGTCATCGATAAAACAAAATAATCGTCTTACCTACTGTGATCGTTTCTTCGCGATATTTGCATCGAGGGCATAGCGGTCTTCTGCTTAATCTCCTTTGGGCGCAGCTGAGAACGGGGCTGTATCTTTGGGGAAGAAGACGTGTCGCGTTAAAATATAAGAGTGATTTACACTCTTCTCGTTATTCGCATCCTCCTATCAAAATCTCGAAATGAAACTGCCCTCGAAATCTTAGACGATTTAGAAGCGTTCTTGTACCTTGACGTCACCAAGTTTTGCACGACGTTCACCAATTCCTTCTCCTCGAAGGATCCTCCACGGTTAAGAGTATCCGGGTCTTCGGTTATCCTGTACCTTTTCTTCTCGATATCTTCCTCGTCGTCGATCCTCGTCTTACCGTTTTCAAAGTAATTCGCGCTTGGTATTTGGATCGTTTTCGTCGGGTACAAATGATTCTTTTCCCTCGCGTGATCTGTTTCGTCGTACGTTGATGCCCAAGTGGAACTCCTGTAAGAAAATATTAAAATATACAAAGAAATTTTTTTACAGAAGAAATCAAAGCGTTCATTCTACCTTGGCCGATCTTCGTTCTCGAAACGCACTCTAGCTGTGCCAGCAGTGTGCTCGTGATCGAAATTATTACGCGCGACTTCCGGTGTCGCGGCGATTAATCCATTGCCATCCGGAATAGTCTGCTCGTTCCGGAGGGCACAGTTTCTTCTCGAATTCTTCTCTTCCCTTCGATTTGCCTTTCTTCTCAACTTTTCTTCTACTTCCGGTGAACTGGATCGTATCTCGATCGCTGACCTTCGAATCATTCGCGTAAACAGATTAATTATTCTATCAAGAGACTTGTATTCTTAATCTTTCTTTGTTCTAATCTCCTCCTCTCAAGTATTTCTCTCGAAAATTTCGATGAGCAACAAAAGAAGGAAAGTCTCCGTTGATCCATACCGTATAATCGAACAAATGAATTTACCTGTTGGCACTTTGCCAAGGATCCAGCCAGGTAGCCTCGGAGGAGCTCGATTTAACGGTTCCAACGATGGACGATGAATCCAACGCGTTGCTGTAGGTCGGTTTGTACCAAGGCGACGGTATCCTGACGATTCTACCTGGATACAGAGTTTCCTTTACCGTGTTTCCGTTCGATTGCGATGGTAAGATCGACAAAGAAACGCCTCGTCTCTCGGCCAAGCCGATCGGATCGACACTGGCTACTCTGACGTCCCAGGGATCGACGATGGAGAGCAATACTTTCTGTGCGAACAGAATAAAGATGGATAGAGTGTAAGAGGGGACACGGTCAGAGGAGTACGTCGCGGCAGTTGACTAGTTAAAGTTCATTAAAGTTACGCATCGTACGGTCAGTCGGGCTAAAGTGGAACAGGGCAGACGATCTTGAGTCGGCTCCTTTTCCAATCCTTTTCCGGATACTTCCAGCCCTAAAGTACTTGCATCGTTGATCGGATACTTTTACTGTGGCATATTTTCCTCTATAACGTTTGGTAGTGAAACGATCTCGAACCTGATTCGATTGAAATCTGAGCTTATCCGAATTTTCAGGGATTAACTGATGAATCATATCGGGCTCTCGAAGTGGCTCGTTAAAAAGGAATCACATTATAGTATTTACAGATGATCGATCATTCGAAGTAGCATCGAGCAGACAGTTTGACGTGTGCAAAGCCATTCGAATTACGTAATGAAAGCTGATAATGTATCACGTGCACGATCGTATTCTTCTCGTTTTCTTTTTTTAATACGAATCGATCGATTTCGTTCTCCCGACGATACGATCTTCGCGAATCCTAAGATCTCATCGCGCGAAGTGATTTCCACGAGGAAGAGGGACATAATCGTATTTGAATGTTTGAACAAATAATCGAGCAAATACCGAAGCCGTGCGTAAAAAGATTAACGCGTTGCATTTATTTACTGCATCGCTGTATTTGCAAATTGTACACTCGATAGAAGTAGTTATTATCGAAGGGGCCGTATCTTGTTTACGCTCGGCGGAGCAACGAACAGAACTTCAAACAAGTGGAACAATAAAGCGATTAAAGAGACTCGTGCAACGAGACTATATGCTGGTTTAAATATCCCGATCAACAAACGAAATGTTTTCGTAGGTGACGGTTTGTTGGTACTGCTCGTTGATACAACGGTGATTATCTCCGAGCCCGTCCTAATCGAATCGTATTTTATGGAAATAAATTGAATTATCTTTACGTAGGAGCACGTGAGTCAGTTCGTATACGCTGGATCTCTTACAGACTTTACAAGAACGCGTTTGTTATCCTTCGAACGAGAATAGAAACTAACAATAAGTAGTCACTATTATTTGAACAATTGCTTTGTAGAGCGGGATTGTTGAAAAAACTCGCGGGCAAAAGAGCAACGTAACGCTGGGAATTCGAAATTCAAGTAAAAATGAAAATTATCCACGATGAGATCACTTCAGTCGTCGATTCGTTTGCATAAGAAGACACGAGTTTCCCGTGAAATTAGGTTGAATAATTGTGAAAAGATGACTTTTGATCCCGATGAAGCGAGCAGCTTTTAATCGTTTCTCACGGTGATTCGCGTTCGCTGTCTAATTGCTAAGATTTCGCTTTAATTTCGTACTCCGTCTGCTCCAAAGTCGATTACAATTTACGTAATAGAGTAATAATGTTTATCAAACGCCCGCTTGACTCTCAGTTTTTACGACACGCGATGTTTGCCGTCCACCGATTTGGCAAACGGAAAGAAATTATTAATATAAACCCGAAGAATTTTGTCAAAAACGTCTTCGTCTCGCCGAAGTCTTCACGTTTCTCCTTTTCTTCCTGCAAACTTCTCGGTTACAAGGAAACGGGATAACTGGAAAAATTAAGCAAATCCTTTGACGTCAGAATATTTTAGATGATTAATGATAGAGAAAATTTAAATACCATTACTATTTCTATGAATTCCATCGAACGATAGGTATTCGATTGATCCTGAAAATCCTAGGGCGAATAAAAATTAGAAATCTAGAAATACAATTCTGCTTATTTAGCAAGTGCTATTTTTAAGCGAATTGGAAAAATTTAAACGTAACTATGAAACGGTGTAAATCAACGCGTCAGTTGTTGAACGGTGTGAAAATTACGTAACATTTTAGCCTGTCCTGACGAGTACTTTTCATTGTACTTTTGTTACACTTGTTATAAAAATTGAAAACTCGCGATGAAAATTTCTTAAAAAAAAAAAAAAAAGAATTCTCGAAAGAGGATCGAAAGAATTGCGAAAGTAAACGCACGTCTTTCTCGCGGCGTTTGAACCCTCTTATCGCCTCGAACGTTTCTCGCAGCTTTGCGAAAAAACCGATCAAAAATCGATAGAACTTCTCTAACGAATATAACGTTTCGAGAAAAGATTTACCCACCTTTTGACTGTCGGTCCTCTTCCGTTTCCTCTTGAATCTCTCCATAGCGGCCCGTGGATCGTTGGAGGCGTTGATTCCCAGCCGATTTCCAGGACCTCGATGAAATCCGTTCCGATCACACGGATCAGATTAACCGAGAGAGAACCTCCACCTTCGAAGACAGGTGGTTTTAGACTGATCTTCCGTTCCTTATATCGGCAACCACTTAGCGATATCTTCTGAGACCGCGTTCAATGTATCGGTAACGCGTTCGCACGCTCTCGCACGCGCACATACGTACATACACCCATACAATGACAGATTTGCACGCCAATTCACTCGTACAACGACAACGGAGACCGCATACTTGTATACGTACTTACAAGATATGTCCCTCTTTCCGGCCACGGAGGCGAACGATATCGATAAATCCCGCGAGTGACCAAATCGGAGCGCGTGAGCAAGCGTATTTACCACGATGCCGATCGTCTACAAACGGTTCCTATCAGTACGGTTCACGATCTTGAGGAAGAAGGTTCGGGTTCGTCCAAGAAGAATCTTCGAACCTCCTACGATTCGCTTTCCATCTCGCCAGTTCTTCGAGTTCGAACGGGTCAGCAGGTTCGGGAGTACTCGAGATCGCTTCGAACATGTTTCGTAAATCGGAGAACAAAAAATAGGATCGATGGAAAGATGTTAGTTCGCGTAACTCGTCCGGCGAATACAGTTTCATTTGAATACATCGAAGCATATCGACGCGGATGGCTCGTTATGTGTACAATGCGCAAAATCACGGGACAAATTTATTACATAAGCGACATTGTGTACCAAACGCGACACGAAATCTTGTAAAATAACAGGGAAAAAATAATACATCGCGCATCGACTGATTTGATAGTCTATAGTCTATCGAGTCGCGTGCATCGGTGCAGAAAGAAAAAAATCGAAAAAAAGAAAAATGTTCTATTTTATCAGGCTTCGGATAGAAACAAACCGTTCTGCTATGTCCTCTGCATCTTTCTTTTATTTTCCCCGACTTTTTAATGATTCGAAAATGAAATCGAACAATACCATTCGCTAATCCGGTATACCAGTTTTACAGGAAAAATCGTCAACTGATATTACAAGATAAATTGGAGCATTTGTTATTTACGGGCTACGATTATACATAATAGTTTTAATTAACGTCTAAAGGGAGAGAGTTAACTTGTAATGATATGGTCTTACTGTAACAATAATTAAATTATACTATCTAAATTCGATCGACTTGTTAACGCGCCTAATTAATGAAGTAATTAATAATTAATCGTGCCTGTTCTCCTAAGCGGTGAAACAGTTTTCTTAGATTAAAATAAACGTAAACTCATCTTCTCTTTTCATAGAAAAAATACTATTGGACGACAATATAAATAAGTGTATTAACGCATCGTTAAGAGTTAATCTCGATCTTGAGCGCAATACAATTAGAAATCACAATATGATAGAATATAAATAAATACACGCGCGATAACAAATATCGATAAAATTTTCTTTTAGTATCGAACAAAAATTTTTCATTCTCTCGGAATGCACCCTTTGAAACACGTTATAAACTGGCGCATCAGAGCGACACAACTTGGACGTATTTTTTTTTCTCTCTTATTAACTCGCTCTAATTAGTATCTTCTACTTAACGTAACAACGATAATAACTTCGCCAAAAAATATTACAATGCACTCGTACCTGTTCCGACAGACACTTGGCGTCGCATCAGGACTAATTATGTAATTACTTCATCGATTAATAGAATAATACCATCACAAAAAGTCGTGAAAATCTTACAGCCGTCTCTGCCAATCGATGCGACCTTCGGCTAGAATCTACTTACTATAATTTAATACTTGCTCGGTATTTCACGTGTTTAATCGCATGCCAAACTGAAAATTCCAAAGCCAGCCAAGCGTTCGCCTGGATAATACACGCAGGCGGTATTAATTTTCTTCTGGTAACAAACGTATCGCTTAATTGATCGAAACCGATTCTGAAACGTATTGGCGAAGTTACGAATCGCGATGTTCTGCGTTCGAATAAAGTATGCAATTTCTTACAATGCAGGTCTACACACGAAAAAAAAAGAAAAAGAAAAGGTACCGAAGGTCCACCTTCATCGTTTGCCATCGTTCAGACTCAACGGGGTGCGAACAATTTCTTAATTTTTCTTCAACAATAATTTACAGATCGTTTTGCCCACGATAGAGAATCATTGATCAAACGAGAATTCATTGCATCCTATAGACGGAAAAATAATGAAAACTTCCGTGTCTTTTATAACATATTACGTATTTCTAATTTCGATTACGTATCGATTAGAATTTGGAAACTGATAGTTCCCGGCTTTACTTCTTCGTTTCTTTCGTTTCGAGAGTACCGTTGTATCATTTTTCGAATATAATCGAAGCTCTCATTATTTTTACAAATGTTCTACTAGTGTTACCGTTTTATCATCAACGTCATCGTTTTACACCTCTCCTTTGTCTTTTCGTTTACCATTCGGCCTCTGCTGCCCCCAAAAATCACGTTACGATTCATTCTGAATAAAGTTTAAAAACATTAACGATAGTTATACATCTATCTCTATAATTATTATCTGCCGAGGCTTCTCTTCCGTTTATTTTTCATGACCGAGCGAATCGTTCGGAACGAGCAACATCACAAAGACAATTGAGAAACTTAATTGAATTAGGAGGAAAGTAAACGCGAAGGGGATATAATAAATGCGGAAGAATCTCGTTCCAAAGAATTCGCTGTTCGACGAGCAGGCCAAGATACTTTTAAAAGTTGATCAGTGCTCCCACTGACATTAAAGACGTTAAAATTAATCATATATATATATATATATAATATAATATAATATAATATATATATTTCTGTTTTATTTTCTTATTATCAGCATTTTTCCCTTAATAGTGTCACTGAGTATTATTCTTATTCTCCGTTATGGCGTTCTAACTGGTGTTTTCTCATTTTAACATTTTTCATCTTAAGTCTTATAATTTGTAGGATTTTAACGCTCATCTCCTCGTTTCGTGTCCGTTAAATCCCATTATCCTAAGTGTTAATCCTTAAACGAGCGTTTACGAATGTTTACGAAGGTATTTCGTACCGATGCGGGATGATCAAAGTGTCTATTAAATTCAACAATTGGGGAGAGTAGCATCTCGACTAAGCACAGCTACGTTTCGCTTATTTCCTTTAAGTTGAATCGCGATTTCCGTCGCAACTCTCCCCGTAACACATTCACGATCGACGCGTTACCAGTCCGAGAATAATTAAATCTTCGCGTTTCTCTGTCTCTTTGTTAGAGTAAAAATCTATAATTTTGAAAAGAAAGTAAGATAGTTCCGTTGATGCCACGATTCTTCGAAATGAAAACGAACGGGGCTGGTAAACGACCCGAGGAAACGCGTGTACAGGGTGTCGATGCGAAGGAAAAATCAACGACTTAAACGATAATACTTCTTTCTTAAGTTTACTCACTCGTTCAGACTCAACGAATCGAAAATCTGCGATATCTATTAGGCTAAGTAAAGAGGAACGTTCGCTCTTCTGTAAGATCTTGTATGCATGCTAGACGCGACGAACGATAGGCCAAAAGATAGATTCATCTAGGCTGACGTTCAGCATGATGCAGCAACAATATCGTAATTCCTATAACGATGTAGTTACGCGCGTGTCTTTTCAATTAAAGCGTTGTATTATCGATCAAAGATACGATGATACTCGCATTCAATATTGATATTTACCATCGGATCATCTCGCGTATCTTTAAAAGACCAAAAAGTGTGTTAACTTTACAACGAGACATACAGTTCATTCGCGTTAGTGTGCAACGCACACAGACACGTCTATTAATCAAGCCAAGAGTCTGATATGATTTAGAGCGGTGTCCTATTGATCCGTGTAATCGTGTTAAGAAAAACCAAAGGAGTAACGGTAATGAAAGAGTTTCGGTTACAAAAGATAAGTGAAAACTTTCGATGAAACGATATCCTTTCTATTATGCACCAAACACGTATTTTAACGTCGGACGTTACGTCATTCTCCTGGATCATCCCACTTCGCTTCCTCGGCTATTCGATCGAAACAATCCGACAGGAACGTGTACTGCGAATAGAACGTTAATCGTTCGAGTGTAAACAGCACGGCAAAATGTTTTAACTAAACTTCATCGATAATAGGAAAGAGAACATCAGAATTATGTAACGGATACTTAAAACTTGTCCTCTAAACCGAAACATATTATTAACATTGATATCTACACGACAAGCGTATTATACAGTAACGAGCGATAATAAATAAGCGACAGTTGAAACGAGTTTTAAATTCAAAAAGGGAATGTTAACATTACGATAACCAGACGATAAAATTAGATACTTACGTATGGTGTGAAGACTTTAAGCCAACGCGGCGGACGGTTGTCCTGTCGCGTGTACTGGAAGCAAAACGCCATTCCCTCTTCGTCTACCTCCCACCGTGCGATGGTGTCCCATTGAAATTCAACCACCTGAGATTCCAAAGTACCGTCTTCTTTTGCCGCGTGCAATTTGAAAGCCGCGGCTCCCACGGCCGCGACAACGTGTCCTTCCTTTCTCGAATCGCACGCGCAATGAGGGAACACGATGTCGCCGTAACCGCTCAATTCTTTCGCCAGTTTTAGGTACTGTAGACAGATGCAAAAATGGATAAGTAAATCGTTTCGCAAGCGGTATACAAGAGTAGGGAGCAAAGAATTCGTTATACCTCGTGTTTTCTTGAGGCATCTTGCAGAGCCTTCAGTTGGTAGAGTCGTTCACCGGCCGTGATGTGACCCCTGTTGACCTCGTCGACGGTCTGCCAGAAGATCCAGGTTAACGCTTGCTCGCCGAGCGGTCTATTTACATTGAAAAGCCACCTTCTTATTGCTAGACACGTTGCACTGGCGGTCGAGTAGTTCTGAATGTACAGAGTGTGAGGGTGCTCGTGAGGTTGCAACTTTCGTTCTGAAAAGGAAACAACGTTGGTACTTTAAAAAATGATGA
Source organism: Osmia bicornis bicornis (assembly GCF_907164935.1). Taxonomy (NCBI): domain Eukaryota; kingdom Metazoa; phylum Arthropoda; class Insecta; order Hymenoptera; family Megachilidae; genus Osmia; species Osmia bicornis. The sequence goes on from NC_060223.1 coordinate 9,350,126, forward strand.
CAAGTCTAAAACGTAGGATTCTGAAGGGAGGGTCAAAGGATAGCGTACCGAAATTGTACTCGACGATCTCGAAGAGATAAAAGTATTTGGCCGTTTCCGCGTCTAGGCCGACTCTGCTGCAAACCGCATCGTACACATCCTTGACGGAAGCGGCTTTCGCGACGGTGACGGTGACCACCTCGCGATCCGGCAGCAGTACTTTCAAATCGACCGCCGGTCCTTGATCACCATCCTCGTCCAGCCTGTCGGTCAGGAATTCTTGCATCGCGTCGCTTTCCGCGATCACCCGTACAGCGCAAACCTTCTCCAAATACTGTTCCAGTCCTCGTCTTCTCGCGTCGAGTTGTTGCTCGCTCAATCTACGCAAAAGTAAAGATTTTTCCTCGTAAGCGCAAGTGTACTTAGTAATTTGGTAGTTGAACGCGTTATCGATCAATACGGATATCGTACTGGAATGGCCATTTTCCTGGAAGCTTGGGAAAGTTGAAACCAATAAACTCCTTCTTCAAAGCCATATGCAAGGCGGCGAATTCCCGATAACGTCGCGAACATAGGTGTCTGCCTGCCATGTGGACGTTGAAGACAACGTAACGCTCGTGTTTCCTCTCGCGGACATGATAGTCCGGCACGCTGATAGGCAGGGATCGCTTCTCGCTGTAGTCCACCGACGCGTAACTAGGAGAAAGTGCATCTCGTCGATATAAGCGCATTCAGATGCGATAGAAGGAGAAAATTACTGCTTTCCTTACCTGAGATCTTCGAACGGCTCCAGCCTTTCCGCTTCCTGCGGCGTCACGGAGATCACGGTCAGTGTTAAAACATCGCCTCCAGATTTGATCAGGTCGACCACTTGTTTATGAGTCGCTCCCTCCACGTTCACGTTGTTCCTGCAATAGAAATCAGGCTTTTGTTATCTGGAAAGAAACACGGATCCTCCTGTAGATTTTTCATTTACCCGCTGGTGATCGCTTTGAATCGCGAGTTGTTCAACTCGCGGCGATCGCGACTTTCCAACCACTCGCATTGAACCGCGGCCACGTAACAAGTTAACATCTCGAGACTACGGTGATAACCCGTCGAACTGCAAAGTTCGATCGCGACTGGATCGAAATAAAATATCGAAGGACTTCTCTTGTCCGGCTTAGGATCCTGCGGACTGGATTCGACTTTCACGAGATCGCGTGAAAGAAAAAGAAATAAGGAAAAAAAAGGAAAGACAGATGGAAAACAAGCGAACAGCCTTGTACGAGCTTTGAATTCCGAACGAGTAAGAAAGAGTGTTATTGGCCGAAGAGCGGAGGCACGGCTCCGCTTGAATTCGCGTTCCACACTCGCCAGTAGCAACTCAACACGCGTACTTTATACTTTTCCCTATCGCTCTTGCTATCCCCCTCGGCTCTATTTCATTATCTTTGATTTCACGACGAACCAGCTTGACCTAGATCAAACGAAACGTTTCTTAAAAAGATCTTTCCTCGCTGCATCGTCCTTTCTCCCCTCGAAACAATTGCATTCCTTCTTCTTTCCCTTAGAGACGAAACGTTGCCCGATATCGTCGTACACAATTTCCTTTCGAATCCAGGAAGAAAAGGAAACTTTCTCGCCTACCAATCTGGATATTTTTACCGCGATTCCCTATTTTTACTACGAACCCCTTCCGCAGGCTGGCCTCGTTGTCTATCGATGCAACGAGAAATCGTAGACCGTAATGAAATCAAGCGAAGGAAACAGCGGCGACTATTATTGATCGAAAGCAGAAATAGAATGACCGAAACGAAGTAGCTAATCATGGAAATTCCGTGAAAAACGTCGATGAACTGCGATTTTACCCACGCCGATACCGCGACAATTACGAAAGCAGGGAAATGCATCTACTCCGAGATGCACATTACGAAAACAAACTGAACGCTTCGATCGAGAGATGAAAATCAATTCAAAAACATATACGGACGTCACGATAAGATTACCGTTCGATTTTATTATTTTATCAACGGTTTACTTCTTTTGCAACGCAGTCTATTTAAGAAGCAATTCCGGTGCGTTTATCAACGATCAACCATGTAGATTTTCACGCGTTCAAATTTATGCGGAGGTAATCATTAAATTATCTACTTTCTAAGGAGAAAGTTAGATTTAAAAGCCAGCGGATTCGATCGTCGAATCTTTGAATTCTCTCGACCTGTTCGTCGTTGGTCAATTATTTACGACCGATTTTATCTAGAAGGAGTCTCGATTTTCCACACGTTTCCCTCGAAACGTTAGATCCTCCGTGGCTTAATCAGCAAAATCGAGAAGGTAATTGAAGAGAAAGCTGAACGAGCAGATCGCAATAAGCTCGTTGAATGAACCTTAACGTTTCATTCTTGAAAAAGACCGAAAATCGATTGATTCCAAAGGGAAAATAGCGCGACACTCTTACGCGTTTCTTTTTCAATATTTATCATCGAGTATTTTTCCAAAAATCCTTCGGGAATTCCGAACGATAGATAAGAAGACGAGCAGTAGTAGGGTAGAAAAGAGGTCGCGTACGTTTGTCTGAATGGACGAGAGTATTTACATTTATCGATAGTCTATCGGCGCATCGATCGATCGGGTGTCAGTGGCACTTAAACGAGAGGAGAATAATCAAGTTTCGCTATAAAATTTGTATCGCAACACCTTGATTATAAGAAACTCTCGATTACATCGTGTTCATTATGCTTTCCCCATGTTCCGCTCGAATCGGAAATTCTCGCTTGATTAAAACTGCACCTTCGATAAACGCCAGGTGGCACAGAGAAAGTATTCTCCGTGAATTAATCGCAGGGTTAATTGAAAATTTTCGAGAAAATCTTGCAGATCTCTCGGTCGTTTCGCGCCGCGTAAACGCGTTGTCGATAAAATACCAGTTTCGTTCTAATTTAATATGGTGCCCTTGGTGGCTGAAAAATCCATCGACTAGATCGCCGTGTAACCACTTGTGCTAGAAGCCGCACAAGGGACAAACCTTTTAGAAACGTCGATGCTTCACGGAGCTGGTGTATCGTAAATGAGAATAGATCTAAAGTCGTCTTTGTTTCAATTTCACCTAATTACGGTGGCTCGTTGCGACGAGTGTCGAACGTACGAACACGTATACATCGCTTAATTTCATTTATTCCGATGAAATTTTACGGAATATCAGCTCGATTAACGGATTCTAAGGGAAATTTCTTGCTTGAACTCATTTGAGGGTAACTTAACTAGGTTTACGGTATAAATTTCCTGGCAATTGAATTTCCCGATTATTCTAATTGTTGCCACAGTTACTCGTCGCTACGATAAGAAAAAATTCTAGCCAACGCAAGAGTAATTAACGCCTGATTAGTTGGATGCGATCGCGGTAAGTACGGTGACCTGTTGGCAAGATAACGAATCGAGTAATTCCTTCAATTCTTTCGATCGAATCTTGGAGCCCATCGATACTTCCCAAATACCGTTTACATAATTCGATACGCGTTTGCGATTTCCTAGATATTGGCACGCATTATTCCGAGCGGTTGGCAAAGAAACCGATGGAAAACCTTCTGTAAACGAATTGATGCCACGATAAGTAACAAAAGCTCCGGTCACGCGAGTCGGCATTTTCACGGCAATGATTAAGTCCTCTCGTCTCGTGAATCGTTTTCTCCCGTTTGTCTTTCGACACGAGTAACATTAGCAAACCGAACGAGCCTACGCTCGTACCGTTACGCTCGTCTTCTCTCTTTCGTACCGTTAATTACGGAACGGGTTAATTGGAAAAAGCGTTAGAACAAAAATCAGGAATACATATTCGAAGAAAAATGTGGGCGCGACGTTCCATGAACAGATGCTACGATATCGTCTTAATTACTTTTCAATCTAAATTACACATAACGCATAATTGTCGGTCATTTTCGCGATGTAATCGCCTGGCTTACGCCAGCTGTTGCGTCTCTAATTATCTCGTACTTCGGATAACTGTTACAAATCATACCTCTTTCAATTAGAAAAAAAGTATTATACAAATGTTAATTTCCTTTCTGTCTCTCTTACATTATATTCTCACGGGTCGGCCCTGAGATTTCGGAGGTTCGAGGCGAGCTCCGAAAAAGGGCCCCTTCATATATATGAAAATAAAAAAAATAGCTCAAATAAAATTTATAAAATTAACATTAAACCTTGTATAACTACATTACTCTTCTTGCATTCTTCGACGCAAAATCGTCTTATAGGGGCCCTAGACCTTGGGGGGCCCTAGGTGACCGCCTAGTCTGCCTAGGCCCAGGGCCGGCCCTGTATTCTCGTTTATCGATTATCGACGCAAACGATCACGGTGTGAATGGTTAGAAATTGCTCGATCGACGACGAACGAAAATCAGCTTGACAGCTCTGATTTAATATCCGTAAACATGAACGTCGCGACGTCTGATCAAGCGATATCGTGAAGGAAAGATCGACAAGATGCAACGATGTTTTTCAGTTACACAAACACGACGGGAAAAGAATTGTTCGCACCGGAAGTGCGGTGTTTGAAACTCGACGGAACGTCATCTAAACTGCGATCTACTTGCGAATAGCTTATAGTACTTTTCCGTGTTTTCGTAAAAGAAATTATGAATCAATCTTTGTCATGACGAAATTGTATGAATATACGATAGCGCATTCGACGATCGGTCGGAAGCAGGAAAGTGCGCTCTGATACGAATACTCGATAGTTTGATTTATCGCAAATCGAAATAGAGTTATAGGAATGGCGGAAAAAGGAAATAAATTCAAAGTGGTTACATGGAATGAAACGAAGAGATTGATAATGGTGTCAAAATTGCCGATGGGTTCCTCGAGGACGGACAGGTAGAAAGTAAACTGTGCCAAGAAACCGAACCGTTTCTTACACGTTAAACGGTATTATGCCTAACCGGCTGAATCGATTAAAACGAGTATCGCGCTATCGTAGTGATATCGATAAAGCTTAGAGAGAAAAGTTACGGTAACGTCTTGATGTCGAATGCACACCGATAACTTTGACCACGCTAGCGCGTTAGATTTCGCAAACAAGGTAGAATAGATCCGTTGTATGCATCGTTATTACTCAACCTTCACCGCGACGCGAGATTTTCTCTAATGGAGTAGGAGTCCGGTACCCGTTTGACAGGTAAACGCACATTGGTCGAACGGTAAAGGAACGCGGACCAAGGATCGAGTTTCGATTTAAAAAAAAAAAGAGAAGAATGAAAACAGAAAGAAAAATGAGTACTTACACTTCGAGTATACGATCGCCTTTTCTTACACCGGCTTTCTCTGCAGCACCTCGGGGTAATACCGCGCTGACATGCTGAAGCGGCGCGTACAGTTCCCCGTTGATGCTTCTCAGTTGTCCACCCTCGCTGACCTGGCCGCGTACATTGAACCCAAAACCAGTCTCGGTTTTGTAAATGGTGACGCATCTCGGACCCTGTCCGATCGGATTTGTCTGGTTCACCGGATGCTGAGGTACGCGTCCGTTGTTGATCATCGTCACGCTCGTGTTTCTCGTTACGTCTTCGTTGGCGGTTGGCAAACGCTGCACCTCCGACTCGCAGTCCGCCATCTTACTTTCTGACCACCCATTGATGTTCCTTTTGTACGGCAACTCGCCGTAAGACTGCGCTTGTGTAGCACCGTTGCCAGATGCAGGCTTCATAATGAATTCTTCGCTAACGTTCCATAGATTATGAAAAATTATATATGTATATACGTCGACAAACGCTAAATGTTGGACTTCCCCTTCAATACCAACTACGTCATATCAGTGACTACTCACTGCCTAGTATAAGAATGTAAAACACTTTGCACTTTGACGGTAACAGCAGATTGCTTCGATATATCACTGATACCAAATAAGGGCTTCATTATGAAGTCTTTAGTGGGTCACACGTTAATGAAAATAATTGTTTGACAAACTTGTGGTTTAAAAAAGCCGCCATAAATTAAAAATTTTTAATTCGATGCTAGCGCCATCTATACAAAAACGGCTCAAACTACTCAACAACTTACCGACTAGGTTTCTATAATAGAAGAACACTAGCGCCCCTGTGGAGAAATGGCGGAAACTACTCGCGGATTAGTTCCTGCAATTTACCGACAGATGGGGCTAGCGTTCCCTTACAGAAACCTAGTCGGTAAGTTGTTGAGTAGTTTGAGCCGCTCTTGTATAGATGGTGCTAGATTCGAATTAAAAATTTTTAATCTATGGCGGCTTTTTTAAATTACAAGTTTATCAAACAACTATTTTAATAACTTTCTGAAAAATGGAATCAAACAGCTGTTGTTGCAAAAAATAGAAAGCTATAAATAATATCCAAATAAGCGTATAGGAACATACTAACACAACTTTTAAAATATCAGTTATTTGTTCTTTGTGACAGGTATACGCACTGAAAATATATAGATGAGAAATAATTCAACAGTTTTATTGTTAAATAATAATGGTAAGTTTTACAATTATTTGTTTAAGAAAATAAATCTTCTTACACGTTTTTCTCCATATAATTAATGAATTTACTACTTATCGATATTTTCCCTTACATGTTATTCAAGTTGTACAATTCATTGACACAATATGTTCGTAAATACAAAAGTCATTCTTGTAGGCTTTAATTAATCTCTAACATAAACAATTTTTCCTTACTTATTAGGTAACTAGTATGTTGATTACAGGATATTCGTATATATTTTACATTAAAGGATGTGATAATGTAAGTATTTATGTACTATAAAAGAAAAACATTTAGCATTTAAAATAAAATAATCATTGTAGAATGTTTTGGGCATTATCTGAAAGGAGTAATACATTTAATTTTCTAAATTATTAAAACATATCATTTGTTCTTTTGGTATAAATATATTAAAATTTACAATTTAAATACTAGTCTTTTGTTAGAACGAAGTGATAGCTTCCTGCTACCAGTCCAGTTAGTAATATTTTAATATTCACGATTTGTGAATATAGTTTCCTCTCAGGTACTTAATGTAATTGTCTATTCGTGAAGCTAACTAATTATAAAAGATGTATAGATTAAATACAGTCATTAAAATCCTTGTACATGAATTTCCTCTAAAAAGTGTTAATTTATACAATTTTTGTTATATAGGAAAATAATGCTAAAAAATATATTTTTATAATTCTTCAATATGAGATTTTAATAATGTAGGTAGTAATGGCACATCTTTCGTCACGAAATTATCTGAAGAACTAATCATTGGAAAGACATGACTTAGTATAGCATAATAATGCAACCCAGCTGCTATAACAACAAACACATGCCAAATTGCATGTGCACAAGGTATTCGACCATCGGATTTAAAAAACACCAAGCCAAAGATGTAAAAGAATCCTCCCATTTTTAGCTCAGCAATGTCATAATAATGAGACTGAAAAAATTATTCGGAATTATGTATTGTTGCTATAATAACGTATATATATAGTGATAAATGAGAATATCAATATTAATTACATAATGCATTGTTTTGAAAGTATAATTGTGTACTTACGACATTAATAATTGCAACACTAGGGCCAATTCCAATAATTAAATAAAAAATTGTTTCTAACATTTTATATCGTTCATGGAAGATTTGTTGATAAAGTATACCTAAAATTGCCATTATCCAAACAAGGTAACGCATTGCAAACATTAATTCATCGTCGGGGAAATGATCAACATTTAACCAAGGAAAATAGCTAGCAGCAATAAAAATGTAAATCATAGCACGATCGCAACGATGTAATGCGTCTTTAAGTTGTCTGCAATATAACTTAATGTTAAAATTTTAGTTTCTACTTCATAAACAAAAAGAAATGAATGAATAGTAAAGTAACAAGTCACATTTACTTAAAACAAAGAAGTACCTGTTATTATTGCAATAGTGTACACTGTGGAAAAATGTTGATACCGTAAAAACAAGTATCAAAGATGTACCATATACATAAGCTGATATTAGTTGTGACCATGTTATAGAACGGCGAACAAGTTCCCAACCTGCTATCACAGATGGAACAACCCAAATTCCATGAGTAGCTACATTTGCAACATGTTCTATTGAAGTAGGTACATATGCTTCATTTGTACATGCCCGAGGATTCATCCATTTTATTCTGTAAAAATATAATACATTTTTTTTAGCATGTTAATAATATAATAGTAATGTACTAATTTCTGTGTATCAGTATTAAGTTACAAGAAACTTAATGCATAGATAAATATAGATAATCATGTGTAGTAAGATAAATGTATATGGAAGAAGTATAAAATTACAAACATATAGAATATAAAGAGTCATATAAAATTACAAAAATCAGTGTATGGGTAAGGTTTTAACATTGAAATATAAAAATGTAGTCTATATAGTGTATAATTAAATTATATACTCTAAATCACATTTAGCTAAATTCTAAAACTTACATAATTGTTAATATACATATATGTACAATACCTACTTGTTAATGTATATTTGATGATATTATACACATTCCATATGTTTCCCGATATTGTAAAGATGAGAACTGTTGAGAATCCATGTAACTTTGGTATTCCATAGATGACATTACTTGTTGCAATTATTTTATGGTCCATTTACAAGCATAGTAGCAATACATTCCACTTAAATATATCAGATTAAAAATACCCAATACATGCAAGTTATAATTCTACATACTAGCAAACTAAAGAAATCAATGGGTAGGTAATAAATGAAATTCATTTAAAAATATAGTAGAAATAATATATAAAAAAGATATTTCCTTTAAATTTATTAAATAAAATTAGCACATTTACAATGCAAATTCTTTATCAGTTTTTCTACACAACAATTAGACGCATTATTAATTTTCTTCATATAGCATTAAAACCTATTATATAATAAACTTTTAGGGTTTCATATAAGCATACAGGAATAATAAAAATGTTAAATAACATGCTATATTAAAAACATATATTATTTTTCAGTAAACTATACAGATTGGGATAATAAATAAATAGTTTACAACTGAAAGTCTAAATAGAAACTCCATGCAAAGATGAAATATCATTAATCAATTTTCTACAAATACTGACATTAGTATAAACAGCCACTGTTAAACTTAATGGAAAAATTAGGCAACTTAATTAAACGATCAAACGATAAACAAGTTAGTATTTGTTAATTAATATTAGTTATTATATCTTACTCTTTTATACGTTGAAATTGTATAAGATTTTTTATTGGCGCCGCAATTAATTGATGAAGACTAAACATATCCATTTTTTCCGGGAGTCAACTAGTATGTCTTGACTCGATAATCAATGTGATTATTAGAGTATTAATCAACGCAGCGGTTACTTCGTCACATATATCAGCTCATGCTTCGCATTACCAAATTATTTACTCGAAACTATAAATATTTATTAAAATTACTATGTATTATATACACTTTGAATGGTTTAGCCACCCATTTTTTACATTACCGCTACCGTGGTTGTAGTACTACTGGGAACAATAGAGCTATGAAGTATAAAATACATACATACATATATATAACTAACAGATAACAGATATAGTTAACATTAAAAGTGTTAGAAATATTCAGTATTTCACACTATTTCCTTATCTTTCTGTTATTATATTTTTTACATTTGTATATGTAATATTTATCAGTTTTCTGACTATCTTCTATTTAATATAAACAAATATATAATATACATAGGATAATTTCTTAAATTAATAGTTAAAAATTTATCTCATGTAACAAAAAAGAAGTTCATCGTTGAAAACAATGAACAGAGTAATATTGTTGAATGTTGCATAACAATATTATAAGTCTGTTCTTTATATTTTAGTTGTCATGGCAACAATAATGGCATGAAATAAAATTTGATGTTTCAGTTTCATCGTTCCGTGAATCAGCAACGACTGTCAGCTGTTCAATATGCGGAACGATGGTAGTATCAGAGGAGTATACTGCATTGTATAGTCCACTTGTAGAAGTCATTCTACATCGGGTTCGACATCTGTTCACAAATCTTGTATTTAACGTGCGCGTGCGTGTATTTGTATTAACGTATGTACATGCAAGAAAGAAGAGAAACAGATAAAGTAATAAAAACAAAGATAGAAAAGGATATAAAAAGAAATTAGGAAAGAAGCGGATAAAGTGTTCTTACGCGCACCGTCTGTGCGATTTATGCAAAATCTTGTGCGTAACGTGGATGTATTGACACAAGGACTAAAATACAGTATATCAGGACTAATGAACCTCGCAAATCAGACTACTGATCCTCAAAGTGGTGTTTTCTTTGTCAACTTCAATCAAGATTGCACGTAAGTGTCGCACTCTCGGCTATTAAACTGAGGACATCGTCCTTTGTTCCCTAACCTTGTTTCTTCTTCATTAACAAATACAATTATTTAAAGAAAAAAATGTTATACGCGTGTTTGTGTATGTGGAAAAGCCTCGTTTAATCACGCATAGTAACCTTCTGTATCTTTCGTATACGCATCGATGCATACGTTCTAATATTTTTTTCACAATATTTTTGTTTCTTATGTGATTGCTTTTTCTTTTTATTTCTATTCATATTATGGAAAGAATTCATTTTTGGGTAAATCAGAAGAAGCTTTCAGCATTTTAGACTTACTACTTTATTGTGCTTGGAATTTTTATACTATTCTTTTGTCTACCTAACATTTTAACTTACCTTGAAATAAAGTATTGCCATTTCCTTTTTCATTTCTACTATTTACAATTCGTATTACCTGTTGAGAATTAATTTTATATAACTTATGAATCATTGGTTAATTCATAACAATTATTTATTTATTTATTTTTTTTTATGTGTATGTATGTATGGTGATATTTAAATCAGATAACATTCTTTCCAGATCTTTGGCAGTAGGATCAAAAGCAGGGTACAAGCTTTTTTCTCTAAATTCCATTGACCATCTTGAAAAGATATATGAAAATGGTAAAGAATATTTTATTTTGGAATTATACTTCTTTCTTTATTATTTTATCATTAGTATCTATTATATGTAATTATGTAAACGATAGATACTGAGGACATATGCATTGTTGAACGACTATTCAGCAGTAGTCTTGTGGCGGTGGTTAGTCTATCATCACCTCGTAAACTCAAAGTATGCCATTTTAGGAAAGGGACAGAAATTTGCAATTATAGTTACTCTAATACCATTTTGGCTGTGAAGCTCAATAGAGCGGTAAGTTTATTTTATTTTGTTGTAATGAAAGTATTACATTGCATTATAATATACATATTTACAGAGATTAGTAGTATGCTTGGAAGAATCATTATACATTCATAATATAAAGGACATGAAAGTGTTGCATACAATCCGTGATACTCCACCTAATTTAGCAGGCTTGTGTACGCTATCAATAAATAGTGATAATTGCTATTTAGCGTATCCAGGATCAAACACAATTGGAGAAGTTCAAATATTCGATGCGATCAATCTTGTGAGTATTAAAGAACGTATAAAATAAATGTTGTCCATTTAAATATGAAAAAATGGTTTCTAGCAAGCTAAAACTATGATTCCTGCACATGATAGTCCTTTGGCAGCACTTGCATTTAGTCCAAATGGTACCAAAGTAGCTACGGCTTCTGAGAAGGGTACTGTAATTAGAGTTTTTCATGTAAGTCTAATAATTCATACGGTACTAATTGTTTATTCAGTTCTTAAATTTAGATGCATTGCTGAAGGTTCTTTATATCTCTGAAGGTTCATGATGGTACAAAACTGTTTGAGTTTCGTCGAGGAGTTAAGCGATGCGTATCTATAAGCAGTCTTGCTTTTAGTATGGATTCTATGTTCCTTTGCTGTTCAAGTAATACTGAAACAGTGCATATTTTCAAGTTGGAAGAACCAAAAGAAGCGTACGTAATTCGGTCTTATTTATTGCATTAAAACTTTTATTATATTTGAATTATGTTTCGTTATTATAGACTACGGCAAACAACGGATGAATCACAAACTTGGATGACATATCTAACCAAAGCAATGTCCGCATCTGCTAATTATTTACCTTCCCAAGTAACCGACGTTTTTAACCAAGGGCGTGCCTTTGCGAGTGTCCATTTACCTTTCCAAGGGTTAAAAAATGTTTGTGCTATTACAGTGTAAGTTTTTCGATAAATTAATGCTTATTAGTATCGTATATATGTTTCTATGAAGTCTAAAATACATTCTACTGTGCAGAATACACAAAGTACTTAGGCTGTTGGTGGCTAGTGCTGATGGGTATTTATATGTTTACAACTTGGATACAACAGAAGGCGGGGACTGTACATTGCTTAAGCAGCATAGGTTTGTATCTTTGAAAATTCTATAAATAAAATATAACAATCTTAAATAATTTACTTTGAAGGCAGCATAGCGCTCGGCTATGCGAACTCCAACAAACATTTAGCGTTGAAATGGTCAGTACGGTTTATGACGCGAGCGTTCAATGAAGCTATTCTTGAAGAAACCGTTAAGAGTTAACAAAGCATGTTTCAATGGAATTTTTCAGCAGTAGTCTATTCAGTAAATTGCACCGTCATAAACCGGGAATTTTCAAAGGGTCCACTATACCAGGCTCGGCGGTTTCCGACCATATGCAACACGAGTACCTGGCCGCTAAGAAGTCCCGCTACTTTGCCATCTGTGCCTTATTCGAATGGATTCTAACTCCCTTTATTGATTGAAACATCCATTAATTAAATTAATAAATTGTATGTACAGATTAGATGGCAAACGAGATGAAGTGGATTGTGCCAGTGTATCCTCAGCTGGTGTAGGATCTGGAGAAACTCCAGCAGGAACTGCTGCACGAATAGTACAAAATACAGGTATGACAACATCATAAACATTCTAACATACGAACTATAATGTAGGCTATATAACCGAGCGAGTTGACGATAAAGATATATCACATACAAAAAAAAACTGGTACATTAAAATGGTCACATTAATATCAAATGTTTTGTTTAAAAAATTGAAGTTCCAAATCGATCCACGATGAAGAATTCATATACGTTCAAGCATTTACAGATCGAGTTTGACATTACCTCCTCTGTTCTTTTTTTAAGCATGTCAACACTGACATATACACATGCGCGTACACGCGCAACATTTATGTACACAAAATGCAGGCATAAATCATGACTGATATACATATAAATCTAATATTTTGTTAATGCATATATGCATTTATTTGTATATAATGTAATTTTTATATCTAATTATGTTACATTTAATGACAAAAATTTATACCACTTAAGGAATTGTAAATTTACAGAAATAGGTGATTATTACATTTAATTTTGAACATAAAAATTTTTCTGTATTGTTAGTATCTTTTATTATACAAAATTTAAATGATTTTATTATAAATATATAAAGTATATAAATATAGGTTTAATTTTATAAATTTAATGTATAATATAGTATATTAACTTTAACTTGTATATATAAACGTGAATATAAATGAATACTGTGTAAACATTTTTTTACATTGAGGATCATAAAGAAGTATAATTTTTTTGATACAATTTCTTTAATATTAAAATTAATGAATAGTGATTTCCACAACCCATTGAATTAGCAACACATATTCTAATATTTTGCTCTCGATAAATATGCATGTTGTTTAACATTTCTGAAATGTACAGTAGCATTATTAGTGATTTTTATATACTTCATTAGAGGCATTAATACTGTAAGATTTAATTTTATTCCTGAAATATATTATTATGTCAGATAAAGTAGTTGAAATCAGGTAGAATATGTTAGATTATGTTCTGGTAGAATCTTATAAATATTAAAATACTGTCATACATTATCATTTATTTTAAACACATAGTACATGATTTTTACATGTTGCTTTCATTGAAAACAATGTTCCTAGTATACTTGACTTGATGATAAAATTGTGTTTAATTGTAATTTTTTATATTTTTTTCTTTAGTTTGTGTATATACATTAATAAAGTTTGATTATAGAATCAAACAGATGCTATTTATCTTATCTTTTGTGTTGCTACTATTCATCAATTTTTATTATACACATTATGTTTTCTTTTTCCTTGCTTCTAACCCCTCACAATTAAATAAGTAATTTCTTCAGGGGCTAAAGGGGGGCCCCAACTATTGACCTTACTTGATGTAATTTTTTCTTTTTATTATCCACTGAAGCCTGCATAAATAGCTACGCGGGTGTGTTGCGCGGCCGCTCGCCAGACTCCATGTCAGGTACTGGTATATCCTCTATTCTGTCCCTCGCTTTTTTACACTCTCATTTTCCATAATGCACTCATTCCATTAAAAAATTCTGCTACTATACTTTTTTAAATAATTTTTTACTTTTTAATATACGTTTATTTTCTCAGGTATAGAGAAGAAACAATGAGAGTAACAACTAATAATAAATAATTCTTATATTGTGTGGGTGCACTAAACTTTTAATATATATGTTCCCAATTATCTAGGTTTTATAACATTTCAAAAGGATTTAATGAAATTATATTTTTCTTACTATCTTGATGGAAAATTGATATCTGTACATTCACTGTGAGCTTTATAAGCACATTTAGTAAACAGTTTTCAGGTATTGTTTCAAAGCAGTCAATTGTTTAATAGAAAAGTTATTAAATGTATTAACTACATTTCATAAATGTTTTAAATCCTAATGATCTTTAATATTACATAATATTACAGTAGAAGTTTCCTATTATCTTGTGTTTTCAATAATAAAAAATGTAAGGGACAAACATTTTTACTAACCGAATACTTATAAATATTTATAATATGAACATGTAGAGTAATAATTTTATCACTAATGACTATTGAATTATCAGTTTAACATGATATTATTTAAATCTATAAGCACAATTTTGTACTACATAACATTTGATAATGTTTTGAATCTGCTTTTTTATATCTTATAATATTAAATGTTATAACAATTAACCATTTATCATTAAGTTTATTTGTATAATTTTTGTTTTGTTGATAAATAGTGTTATTTCCTTACAAAAGAATGATAGAAACAATGGTAATTAAAACATGTTTGATTTCAATAAGTGATTAGAGTCTTTAAGTATATTTTAAGTACAAAAAGTATGTCATGTATCACTGGATTCTAATTTCATACATCTTTATCGTTACATCCGCTTAAAGTAATGATTAGTTTAAATAATTATAATTTAAATTCATCAATGGATTTATAGAGTCAGAGAAGTATCATGAGATGATAGCAGCTACAGAGAGTCCACCACGATTTTCGGGTTCATTCCGTTTGAAAGACGATGCTGAATTTCCACCTGTCACGCAAAGAACGGATTGAGTGTAATGATTTTACGCATATCAAAAAATTACAGATGAAGATGAATTACATACAGCAGTGATCTAAATTAAAGACACTATAGTACAGGTTGAACGATAAGTTATCACATGCAAGACGTTGCAAGTACAGGGAAGCAACAATTATTTTGTAATGAGAATATTACAACAAACACATTAATGAATTTGTATAAATTACATAACTAACGCCAAAATTAGCATGTGTTTAGTGTCCATATTGTATCTAAAATTGACATTTTAAAAAGACTATCAGGATACTTTTGTTTATGATTACAGTTATCTTTTCAAATCAGTATTTTCTACTGGAACATTATCATTATCAAAGAGCGTAAAGTTTGTTTTAGACAATGTAGTAATTTAATAATAAGTAATGGTTACTGCAATGCTCGAACAAAAAAAAGATATTGAATAAGCTCAAGCTAAAATATGCTTGAAAATATTTAGCAAAAATGTTTGACATAAACATACATGAAACAGTATGTAGACATTTAAGTATTTTTACTGTGAATTAAAACATAAATACGATAAATACTACATATTCTAGATATGTTATTGACAAACAAAAATTATTTATAATACGTGATACTCATTGTATTTACTGTGTGAAACAACATTTTCTTATTGAATTGCTGTATATTGTAATTATATTTTCATCTTCTGTGTTCGATAATTAACAAAATATCATATTCTCTTAAAATACAATGTAAAAAAAAAATGGGAAAGATTATAAATTGAAATTTTATAAAGAATATAATACTTACAAGATTTTGAGGAACTTTTCCATTAATATTTTTCAAAAATTAAATGTTCTGAAATATTTGTGATAATATTTCATGATTTCTTTTTACATAAGTTAGCTCAATAGAATGAAAATTGAAAATAGATTTATATAAATACATAAAATAAGATAAATTTCTTATCATATTTTAATTTTTATTGATTTTTGGACACAAAATATATATAAATAGGTATTTTAAAAAGCAAAAAAAAAAAGAAGATAGAATAGTTGAGCTATTATTTCTTTAAGCAAATTATATTGAAAAAGGAAAAAATATGTTAACCCATTTTTGATTATTATTATACTTTATCCCATTGTATAATGTAAAATGCATAATGAAGTGTAGTTGTTGTCTACATATAGTAATATACTCTAAACACTTTCTTCTAAGTAAGGATTGAAGTGTATTTGTGTTTTTTTGATAAAAGATATTTAATTGTAAATGTAAAATTTACCATTGATTGATTTGTTAAATTACTAATGTGATCCTTTGATAAACAGCAAATGTTTTCTCACCTGTAAATTAATTTTAAAATTAATTGTATACACAGTACTGAGCAAAGTAGGCTTCCCGAGGAAAAATGGCAATATAGGAGAAGCAGAAATTTTCAAAATTCTAGTTTCGGCGCTACTAATATTAAATCAAATTTTCCCGCGTAGACGTTTACGCGCCGGCGCGGGCAGCCATAGATGTATCTCCTCCCCTATTACATCGTCATTGTCCTCGGGACCTCTGAAGGGATCAGACACTGTGCGTGTGGTAAGGGGTTACAAACCCTGCGATGAGGTATTGTGGCATTTTAAAAATTACATAATTATAGATGATTTTTCTGTATTTTATTCTTATTTTTATTTCCTTTATTATGTTTTTAATTTGATTTATTCATGGCACTTTGTTTGCTCTCTATACTTTTTTTTATTTTTAACTGGTTGAAAAAATGTTCAAAAAAACTTAAAAATACTGTATTTATACATATAACGTTTATATTGAGAAAGACACATCGTTTGTTAAATGTTAAAATGTGTGTTGTCTGTAACCCTTACTTTGCTTCTTGTACTAACTTTAGCTTTTTTTCCAAATTTAATAAAGGTAAAATAAAATTGAGAAATTTATAAATATTTTGACCTGGAATTTTATCATGTTTCATTTCGAAATTTGTTAACAATATTAAAATTATATTGCGATAAAATGTTTACTTACTTGTATGTGGTACTTTTGAGGGGTGCTGACAACATGTATTCTTTTTCTTGTATTAATTAAAATCGTAATATTATTTTTTAAAGATAACGTAATTGTAAAATATGCAAATATTATGATCTGTAATGTATTTTTTGCTAATTTTATATTAACATAAATGTAATATCTTGTTTAAACTTTCCGATTATGCTAATAATTCAATTTTTCAAAATATAATTAATTATGAAACAATATCATTAAACATAGTGATAAATTTTTGTACAATAAAATGTTGTTTTATGACAATATTCTTTTATTCATTTTATAATTTGTATTCAATTCATTAATTATTACTTTGATATTTCATGCAATTAAAAAATAAATGCTAAGAAATAAAATTGCAAGCTGTATTGTTGTATTTTTCAACTAATACCAAAATTTGTAAGTGTTGTGCAAATAAATCTGCAATAAATAATTTGATTGGTCGATATTTCGATATTTATTAGCATGGTTTAATAACCAAGTGTAAGCCTTCAAATAAAATGGCTGTTAAGATTTACCCAGGATATAGAAATTTTAACACTTTTATTCTAAAATGAAAGGATTCAAGAGATT
Source organism: Osmia bicornis bicornis (assembly GCF_907164935.1). NCBI lineage: Eukaryota > Metazoa > Arthropoda > Insecta > Hymenoptera > Megachilidae > Osmia > Osmia bicornis. The sequence continues at coordinate 9,368,055 of NC_060223.1, forward strand.
CTTTGGTAATTTGTAAGTAAATTTACTACTACAAGCAGACTGCAAATTCACCAATACACATCACCAGTTTCAACAATTTCACTGATATAGCATAAACTCTCACTTTACTGTAATCTCAGTGTGTGAACAATAAGATGTAATTATAGAAATACAGTGACAACATAGCAAAAGAGTCTATCCCTAATTAACATTGAAAAAAATATATGTATAACACTGTTACAGAATATGAATTACATTTTATATAAGTAACTAAGATATAAAATTACATAGAAAAATGTTATGAACAACGGAACATTCGTATAATTCTATGCAATTTATATACAATATGACATATTTTATTAGGGTAGTTTATACATTGTAACAAAGAGCAACCAATTTCATTACATCTCATCGATACAAATGGTTTATATTTAAATTTTATGTCTTGCTTTTTATTTTTGTAAAATTAATTGAAACGTTATTACATTGCTTTCAAGCAAATTTATATAATTTTAGTAATCTAACTTACACGTTACAAGTTTAAAAAACTTTAATATCAAAAAGTGGCGTCTGATTAAATCTTTACACAATACAATTTGATTACGATCTACCCTAATTATATACGTTAGATTGCATATACTTACATAGAATATCAGAGCTAAATAGGATTTTTATATATTTTTATATTATTCAATTACTTAAAATTACGTTTTGCGAAATTTGTGTTTACAAACACAAGATACTTGTGAAACAGACAGGCCCTTTTGTCGCATGCTCACTGTAATGAGGTACAAAGATATGACAACTTAGCTGTAAAGATCATCATCCCCATCATCTTGGAAGGTTTGATCACCTTGCGTTGTATCTTGGGTTCCGCTGGTTCCGCTCTGCGGAAATCTATGAGAGAGGTAATTAAAATTAGTTTAAATATAAGAATACAACGTATGTAAAATTAAAAAATATCTCAATTTACCTGAAATTACTTCCAAAACCACGAGACTGTTGAAGTGTTTGTGCAAACATTTCATATTTCCGGATATCATTATCGGATACCGAACGTCGCGCAAACCTCATCGCTTCTTCGAAGTGAGCTCGTGTTATTTCCGGTACAGGGTCATCTTCATCCATCTTAACATTACATATAATATTAATGGTTATTGTCTTCATATAAATAAGCGCAATCATAATGAATTACTTACATCCATAGATGCAGAAGGATTACTAGCTCGTTCTTTTTCTCTTCGAATTTCAGTTTCGATGCTTTGTCTGATCGCAAGTTTGCACGCACGTTGACAAATTTCTGTTATATCAGCACCAGAGAACCCATGCGTCACTTTAGCTATATAGCTTAGATCTACATCCTATTATACCGATATTAATAGTTTTTTAGTTAATATGTTTAACTCGCAAATATAACAAGATATAAGGTTCTGTATTTAATTTTCCTTTACCTTAGCTACAGGCGATTTTCGAAGATTGGCTCTGAAAATCGCTTCGCGAGACTTCTCATCCGGCAATGGAATATAAATCAATTGATCTAATCTACCAGGTCGTAAAATAGCCGGGTCTATAATGTCAGGACGATTAGTAGCGCCTATTATGAAAACGTTTTTCTTTGCTCCCATCCCATCCATTTCTGTTAAGATTTGATTTATCACGCGATCCGCTGCTCCGCCAGCGTCTCCTACTGTACCTCCACGAGATTTTGCAATAGAATCAAGTTCATCGAAAAACAGTACACAAGGTGCTGCTGATCTTGCCTAAAGGTATAATAACAGAATAAGTAAAATTGCAAATGTAACTATTTATTTCTTGTTATTTATTGAACAACTTACCTTATCAAAAACATCTCTAACATTTGCTTCAGACTCGCCAAACCACATCGTTAATAATTCAGGACCCTTTACAGAAATGAAGTTTGCCTGGCATTCATTAGCAATCGCTTTAGCCAATAATGTTTTACCGCAACCAGGAGGTCCATAGAATAATACACCTCTCGATGGTTGCATACCAAATTTCAAGAACTTGTCTGGATGTTCAACTGGATACTATGTAATAAAAGATATTTAGTTATGCGAATGTAAAGTTTATATTTATTTAGTGTAAGTATGTAACGCTTTGATATTTACCTGTACTAACTCTTGCAGCTCCATCTTAACATTCTGCAAACCTCCAATGTCATCCCATGTAACAGTTGGTACTTCTACAATGGTTTCTCGTAAAGCACTTGGACTACTCTTAGTCATGGCATACTAAAATCATACGTAAGATATTGTTTATACAAAATTTATGTAAATTTACATTGACGTTGAGCGAGTGTAAGTTAATATTTACTTTAAAGTTATCCATTGTTACGGCAAGAGAAGATAAGACTTCGGCATCTATGTGTTCTTCCTCTAAATCAATAAGATCCATTTTTTCACGAATTTGTTGTAATGCTGCTTCAGAGCATAATGATGCTAAATCTGCTCCAACATGACCGTGTGTCTCTGCTGCGATCTAAATAATTTTATCAATTTATTAAATAATACCAAGATAAACGGTACAACAATTATAAAAGTAACATTTATATCAACCTCTTCTAACTCAACATCGTCGGCAAGTTTCATGTTTTTCGTATGAATTCTTAAGATTTCTAAACGGCCAGTTGCATCGGGTATACCAATATCAATTTCTTTATCAAAACGACCGAAACGTCGTAATGCCGGATCAATGCTGTTGGGCCGATTAGTAGCTGCCATTACAATAACATGAGCGCTTTGTTTCATACCATCCATTAAAGTTAATAACTGAGAAACTATACGCCTTTCTACTTCTCCATGCGTCTAAATTAAATTATATTAATAATTACATTGCGAATTTATTAATCGATCAATTAAACTAATAAAGTATTGGTTCTGTACCTTTTCTCTTTTCGGAGCTATGGCATCAAGTTCATCGATGAAAATAATAGCTGGAGAATTTTTCTCAGCTTCTTCAAATGCTTTTCTTAAATTACTTTCCGATTCCCCGGCAAGCTTACTCATAATTTCGGGACCTTTCAACATAAGTAACATTGAGTAACATTTCGGAATAAGATAGTGTTTTGCATTAATAACATACCATTAATAAGAAAGAAGAATGCTCCAGTTTCATTTGCAACGGCACGAGCAATAAGAGTTTTTCCTGTACCAGGTGGTCCATATAAGAGAATACCACGAGGTGGTTTAACTCCAATAGCTTTGAATAAAGATGGATGTTTTAAAGGTAATTCTACCATTTCTTTAATTTGAGCTAGCTGTTTACGAACACCACCGATATCGTCGTAACCTACAGCATTTAACGACTCCTCTTCTTCCTATAAATTTTATTTGCATATTTATATCGCAATACATAAAATCTAGTAATAATAAAAATTGAATATTAACCAACCTCTCTCTTAATAGGTTCACCTTCACAATGAATTACAGTATCTGGAGCTACAATGCAAAACGGCCCAGGATCTGTTTCTACAACCTTAAATTCAACGGCGCGCATTCCACCGCGTACGATAAAATTGTCATCTTTATGAATCGGACGATAAGCTTCCAGGAAATAAGGTTTTAAATATACTTCAAACAAATTTCTGTAAAAAAAGGATGAATTACTTCATTAATGATCAAGTTAATAAGTGATAACAGTAGTAATAGCAATAGTCTTACCCAGTTAGACCAGTTATTGTATCATCCATTGGTAGTACATGAATACGTTTTCCATATTTAACTTCTGGACACGCTTGTACGGATACAACATCGCTCAAACGTACGCGTAAGTTATTTCTTATAACTCGATTCATACGAATTTTTTCGTCGGGACAAGTATCATCAGAGAGTACAATGCATACAGTTTCTTTCCGTCTCTTTCCTTTCAGCAATACTGTATCTCCTCGAAAAAGTTGTAACTCGTCCATCTTTGCTTGAGAAAGAGCCACAACAGAATTATCATCTGCAATTGCTTCATCTACTAACAATCTGTTTGGCTTATCCTTCTTTCGAAGGATTGCTGTTGCCAGGTCTTCACTGCTGAAACAAAGTATATAATTAATAAAACAAAATAGTGAAAATAATTGGAATTAAAAGATGTCTTGACAAATTAATTTTTTTTAGAAAAAATATAATTTTATTATACTATTGTTTGCTAAATATACCAACATACACTAAATGTGTAACAAAAATAAGTTTATGAGTTACGTGGTTAGCTGATAAGATAACATTTAATATGTTAATTACACACATATATCTACAAATAATTGCAAGGGAGTAAAACAGGTTAATAAAATTAATCTTTTAAAAATAAATATACCATTTCTGCACATGGTTTGATTTTATAAATATTTAAAATATATGAATATTTAATCATTTCGATAATGAAGTTCCTTTAATGGTATAATTATTTCATATTAATTGTTACTAGAAATTTCTTATAAACGTAGCAAATGTTACAATGTAAAAAGAATATTAATGTGTCAGCAAAATTTCTTTGTCACGTTCATTGCAGGTTCGGCCATGATCAGTCGGCATATAAAAATGATAAGTGTTATTCGTGTCATTACGATGAGTTACCTAAAAAAGCTGTTAATTGATAAAGAAAAGTTATGTTTTTTATCCTAAAATTAAAAACGTATTATTTATTTTCAGAAGAATTTGCGAAAAGACGCGTTGCGTCGACATGATGACAACGTAAAATTGGAAGCCAGTATGGATGCATTTTATTTTCATACTTCGTTTTTGTGTTTTAAAGTAATATATATGAAATTATTATACACCTTAATTAACTAAGTACTTTTTTCAAACAATTTACCTTTTTGGATCGCTCATTATTGACTCGATTTCAACGCAAAAGAAAATGCACACGCAACGATCAGAACCACTATCGCAACACCTTCAAGTCAGCTACACTCACAGTCCAATCCAATGAACATTCTTCATTTGAACTTCCATGGCTTGCATTGGACTTCCTATTGTCGAAATGAAAACTGAAGGTAAATTTACAATTTATTTTTCGATAATTCTATTGGTTATATTAATATTAACATTATTGTTGCTTATTTTGTTTTTCAGAAATTTCAACTGTTCAACTTGTTATCAAGATCCTAAAAATGTTACCGTGTGTATTCAATTACAATATAAACTTCAAAATCTATAAAACATTATAAACTTCAAAAATTATAAATTATTATTGCTTATATAATTAATAATTATCCATTTATACTTAATAATGTTTTATGCATAAATACTTTTTAAAACATTTGAATACAACATTTTTGAAAACATTGGTTCATCTTGGATATTTATTAATTTTTGATAAAACTTAGTGCTGTATTAATGTAATAATCGTAATAAATGTGAAGATTCGCTGTTACATTTTTTTTATTACTTTTAAATTTATGCTACAGTCATTTGATCATCTATCAGTATGTAGTTTTTAAAAGTGTGTGAAGGTTTAGCTAGCTTACGTCACGACATTCTCAAAGTGAGAATCAGTGAGAATACGATAAATACACTTGTCAAATCAGTGTATGATGGCTGGAATTAAAGGTTATTCATCATATTTTTGATCACATAGATGTATAACTTCTTGTTACAAAATCTAAAAAAATGATATTGTTAATGAGGGTTTAACAAGAAGATTGAATTAAAAAATGATACGTCAAAACATAACCTTACTGGTCTTATTGTCATTACTGTCAAATTCTTGTATACAGGCGACACATGTTTATGATTCATACACATACATATTAATATGATTTATTATAATTTTATTTTTATTAATTTATATATTTACTTTATATCAAATGTTTGTTAAGAAAAAGTTGCAAGTATCTTTCATAAGCATTACAATTACTAAACTTATAAGAGATGTTATATTAACCCATATATAGAATGTAAGAATGTAATGTATTTTTTATGGTGAAAATGAACTTTGATTTATCATTTATACCTTAGTTTATATATACATATGTGTGTGTTTTCTAATTATACATGTACATTTATTTTTGTTCCATGCAATGAATGGTCTTCACTATCAAACAGCGTAAGTATTTTGATTTATAAGGAACTGATGTTTTAATGAGTATTCTAATAAAATGAGAATTTTTTTTTCAGATTAGTAATTTTGGCATTTGCTGGATCTATTGGTATGACATTTGTCATACTTGGATGTGCTTTACCAGCATATAAGTAAATATTATTGTTGATATATAAGTATTTATAATAATAATTCTGTTAATATATTCAAATTAATGTTATATAAATTATAGTGGAACTTGTCTACTAATTTTTATGTGTTATTTTTAGAATATGGTGGCCATTCTTTGTTGTATTATTCTATGTATTGGCACCCATTCCAACAATAATTGCACGTCGCTACACAGATGATTATGGTAGTAATTCCAATCCATGTTTGGAATTGGCTATATTCATTACTATGGGTTTTGTTGTATCATCTTTTGCTCTTCCTATGGTCTTAGCAAGATCACCGGCCAATGATCCAGTGGTATATTTAAATTATATATGTCTTTCAAGTATTATATTATACATTTCTATATGAACATTCATTTACATAGAACATAAAAATATATTTCAGATACATTGGGGTGCTTGCTACTTGACACTAGCGGGTAATGTTGTCGTATATCTAACTTTAGTGGGATTCTTTATAACATCTGATCAAGATGACACTTATTACAACACATGCTGAAATGCTGTACTTCATTGTACTTATTTATTTAATTTTACATGGTAATATTATTAACCATATTCCATTGTATTGAAATTGTTTTCTACTTTTGTACATGCAATTTGAACACTTTCAGGTTTTTGCAAAGCAAGAATGTAAATCATATACTGCACTGACTGACAGTTGTGAATTAATTCTAAGTCATTACAAAATTTATAATATACTAATTATAATATTATCATAAGTTGTTCATAATACAATCAGTACTAATGACACAACAAATAGTATTACAGTAATTAACATTTAATTTTATGGTGATTTATTTTGATATTATCATTTAGTAGCTTAACATTTTCCAACGTATAAACGTTCTTACAAATTATCTTGGATAAAATTAGAAGCACAACTATGCTAAAACATGTAAAATTTAATATATTTCTTTTTATTAATCTAAGTTTTCGATAGCAATATCAATAAAGTTACAATTTTTTACATTATTTTGAATCTTGCATTACCTGTTGCGAATTAATATTTATAGATAAAAAGAATGTAACATTATATATACATATAACAATTTATAAATGTTTTGTATACTGTGGTTACATTCGTTCCTAGTCAATACAAAAAATTCATACAATTTTAGATTACTATTGTCCATCACTGTTGCTATAGTTTCATTCTTGTTTGTATATACCTATAACCATCATTATTCCTACTTCAAGGTATTTAGTAGATATTTCATTAAATAAAGGTAATATATTTCATATTAAAATTAACTTACTTATTACAAGGTTTTTTTTTAAACATAATTTAAAACTTTGTATACTGATTAGTACAGTGATTGTTGTCTGCAATTGGCATAAACACGAAAAATATTAAGAGATTATTCACAGGACAAAATCGCATCATGTGAACATTTATATAGGCATGAAAAGTTAATATAAAATAATGGAAGTACATTTATACTCATAATCTTAATCAAATTCATGTAAAAGGTATAATGAATCAAAGACAGTATTCGCAATGTAGTCTGAGTTGTGATCAAAAGCTTACTGATCCATCTCAGAATTCCATTCAACAATGTAAAACTAATATACAGCAAGAAACTTTAAAACAATCTGTGAATCTGTTGCCGAACAGTATAATTTGCTTAAAAGATCTAGCTGATGGCACATGGTTATGGAGAAAATCTCATATGAAACCCCTTAAAACATGTAAGAGTAACAGGACAATAAAAAAACTAAAGATGATTAAGTCATCAAAAAGAAAAGTAAGTTTTGTCTTTAAATTATTTTTATTATTTTATTAAAAAGTTACAGGTTTATTTAAAATAATATTTTTAAAAGGTGTGCATAAACGAAGCAGAAATTCCGAAATCCATAGAGGAACAGATAAGCATTTTATTGGAAGAAATTAATAAGGAACAAAAGGAAAAAGAGCAAATAAAGGAAGATCATAATAACTCAATATATTTAAAAAATTATTGTAGTCCTAAAGATGATGTACCTTACTATGACTACAATAATTTTCAAGAAGCAAGAAAACGTATTATTGGCAAGCTTCAAAGACGAGAAGAGTAAAGTCATTTTCAAATAAATCATGTTTCTGACGCGAAAAATGTTATAGTAGTTTGTGACGACACCTACTTCCGTTTAGTGACCTCATTGGAACCTTCATTTCCGCTACCAAACAATTACAAATAGCAGTGTCATCTACTTCCGGAGAACAAATGGTGCTTTAGGTGTCGCCATAAGTCATTGTTTTAAAAACAATCTGAAAGTCTACAGTTTTAAATAATTTATTTAACTTACGTTAATTGTATAATGATAATTTTTTCTCCAAACTTATTGTTTCAGCTTTGAGGAACAACTGACTAAACTCGAATTAGAAGTTATTGAAGATTATAAGGAATTTCTAAAATCGTGTATAGAATATTCAGTTTTGAATATGCGAGCACCTGTTCCTTGGCATCAATTCAAAGTTACCGCTAATCATTTTATGCAATATAATCTATTTATCGGAAATGAGATATTAAAGGATATTCAAAATTTATACTTCTTTAAGTAAGCCCTACAAATATCGTAGTCCAGGCTATTTCCTAACAAAATTTTATTTTTTAGGTATCAAGATGTAATGATAATCAACATTCGAGATATAGGAATACTTCCTATTTCTGCTTTCGAAATAGAACCGAAAATCAATCTTTTATGCGATAAGGCTATGCACTTACTTATTAAAGAATGGTTGGCTGATGTTGCGGATATTTTTTTGGAGAAAAAGCACGTTTGGTCTTTCTACGTCCAAAAACACTACAAAGCATCAACCGTATTGATTGAAAAATATTTTCGAAGCGTTAATACTCTTTTGTCCAGGCAATTACGAATGATGGTAATGAAAACGCTCAGTCATGTCAAAGAGTATTTTATGGAATACAGCGGTGGAAATTATTTCAAGGGTAATTATGAGGATCTGATGTTTTTAAAGTAAGCAATCTGCTTTCTTAAATTTCTATTACCTTCTCATATAAAATAACGTTCAATATAATTTATATTGTAGACCACCTTTTATGACAATAACTGTGGAACCAGAACTTGGTACAGCGAATTTACATTGCAGACCAAGTATCTCAGAAGTTCGTGAAATCATTTCAAGATGTTTCGATAAGATTATCACAATCACTACAATGATTCCAAAAATTGAGACTATTCTGTTTCCTGAATTAGAGAAACAAGAATTTCTCTCCTCTGCTTCACGATACGAAGATGTGGTTAATAAATATTAATAATTTATACAAAAAATACTATATTTCAGTTTATTAAGTTTGTCAATTTTTTAAATATAATTATCACAGGTATACAATAAAATTAATACTGTACTAAACGTTGTCAGTGTTCACGCTGAGGGTCCTGAAATTTATTTACAATGTTACGAAGATTTATTGTATATTATCGATGGTCAAGCGAAAAAAAATCTAGACAACTTCTTCAGGATCGAACCAATGCCATTTCTGCGTGAATTCGAACAAAGGATAAGGAGTTACGATGATATCAAGAAAGAAATCTTCATGTTTCGTAACAAGGCAAGTATGTACGAAGAATTGAATTACTTTAATGCGTTGTATTAATGTTAATTTTATCCTAGATCCCTCTTAATATGATAGAAGTTGATTGTACCATTGTGAATGACACTCTGAGACAAGTTTTACACGAACTCCGAACTGAAATCTGTGACTTCTTTGCGAATGACTTACGATCAAATAATCGCGAGTTGTGTTCAACTTTCGATACAATAGCTGAAAACATTTCGAAAATGCCAGAGAAGACACGAGACGTCGTTGAGTTGTACAATTATCTATGCGAAAGTCGGGATTCAACTATGTTCAATCTGAAACGAAAATTGGCATTTTCCGTAGAATTAATTTTATTTCTATTCGATTATCAACCGCCAACGGACGAGGATATACAATTAAACGTCCGTACTATAACATGGCCGAAGGAAATGGAGAATGTAATGGAACTGGCTAACACTAGATTAAACATGAGGAAGCAATTCCTGGAGGATCTGTTACGATCAAGAAGGGACAACTTTGAACAAAAAATATTCAATCTCGAGTTGGCGATTGATGAATTTAAGAAGAAAGATCCCCCTGTTTTAAACATATATGAAATGGAGGAGGCAACCGAGGAGAGTGAACAGCTTTCCAAAGGAATGGAGGAGATTCGAAAGGAAGCCGAAGAGATAAACGAAGAAGAAGCTCTTTTGGACATGGAATTAAGTCCTTACTTAACACTCCCTGCCATGTCTGCAATAGTGAATACATTGGATACTCTTTGGCATACTGTTTACAATTTCCATGTACACTATGATAAATGGTTTAACGGTCCATTCTTGGGTCTCGACGCCGACGTGATTCAAGAAGAAACCGACAACACTTGGCGAACATTATACAAACTGGCACGTTTGCTTACCGATATCCCTGGTGCTAGGAGAGTTACCGAAATGGTGCGAGGAAAAGTGGAGAAATTTAAACAATTTGTCCCTCTTTTATTAATTATATGCACGCCTGGATTACAACACCGACATTGGGAGCAAATGAGCCACCTGGTCAATATAGATGTAACACCATCGGAGACAACTAGTTTAGCTAATATGGTAGAATTAGGATTATTAGCCCACATAAGTAAACTAGAAGAAATATCATCGGCTGCTGTCAAGGAGCACGCTCTGCTACAAAATTTACAGAAGATGAAGGATGAATGGTCTGAGATTGAATTTAACTTCATGCCGTACCGCGAGACAGGTGTCTTCATTTTAACCGCTGTAGATGATATTCAAGTACTTCTCGATGATCATATTTTGAAGGCTCAAACGATGAGAAGTTCCCCGTTTGTAAAAGCATTCGAAAGCGAGATGCAAACTTGGGAAAATAAGTTGCTGATGATGCAAGATATCATTGATCAATGGTTAGTATGTCAATCGACGTGGATGTATTTAGAGCCGATATTCAGTAGCGAAGATATCATGAGGCAAATGCCAACAGAGGCGAAGAATTTTCGTAGGTTGGACAAGATTTGGCGTGGCATTATGTCCTACGCTGTTGCTAATAAACGAGTACTGGATGCTACTGGTATGAAAAATATGTTGCAAGAATTAACATTGTGTAATGCGCTATTGGAAGAGATACAGAAAGGTTTGAACGATTATCTCGAGAAGAAACGTTTATTCTTTCCAAGATTTTTCTTCTTGTCGAATGACGAGCTTCTGGAAATCCTGTCTGAAACAAAGGATCCTCAGAGAGTACAACCTCATTTGAAGAAATGTTTCGAGGGTATTAGTAGGCTACGATTCACCAAGGATGAAGAAATCATCGGGATATTATCCGCCGAAGAAGAATATGTTCATTTGAGCGGCAAGATTTATCCAGCCGATGCTAAAGGTTTGGTAGAGAAATGGCTGAGTCAAGTTGAACAACTTATGGTTACTTCTCTTCGCGATATTGCTGAAGAAAGTATCATTGCATATTTCACTGCTATCAGAGAAGAATGGATATTCGCTTGGCCCGGTCAAATTGTTATCTGTGTTAGCCAAATACATTGGACCAGCGAAGTCTGCGAATCATTTGAAAATCATTCTACTTCTGATTATTTGAAGCAATGCAGTCTTCAGATTGAAAGCACCGTTACTCTAGTCAGAGGAAAATTAGATCCAGGTGCAAGAATAACGATCAATGCTTTGATCGTGATAGACGTGCATGCACGAGACGTAGTGAAGCTACTTGTTGATAAAGAGGCGTCCGATGTTATGGACTTTAACTGGATATCACAGTTAAGATATTATTGGTCAGACAATAGTATTATTGTGTCGATAATCACGACTAGTGTAGCATATGCTTTTGAATATCTTGGCAACACCCCAAGACTTGTAATAACACCTTTAACCGATAGATGTTATAGAACCTTAATGAGTGCATTGAAATTAAATCTTGGAGGTTCTCCAGAGGGTCCAGCAGGAACTGGTAAAACAGAAACAGCAAAGGATTTGGCAAAGGCTGTTGCCAAGCAGTGTATTGTTTTCAATTGTTCAGACGGACTTGATTACAAAGCAATGGGTAAATTTTTCAAAGGACTAGCTCAATCTGGAGCATGGGCTTGTTTTGATGAATTCAACAGAATTGAATTAGAAGTCCTCTCTGTAATTGCACAGCAAATTTTGTCCATTCAAATGGCTGTCAGCTCAAAATTGGAAAGATTCTTGTTCGAAGGTACAGAGATCAAATTAAATCCTACTTGCTATATTATTATAACGATGAATCCTGGTTATGCTGGGCGTCAAGAACTTCCTGACAATTTGAAGGTCCTCTTCCGTACAGTAGCAATGATGGTACCAGATTATGGTATGATAGGAGAGATTACTTTGTACTCTTTTGGTTTCATCGATGCGAAAAATCTTGCGCAAAAGATAGTTCACACTTACAAGCTATGTTCAGAGCAATTAAGCTCTCAAAATCATTATGATTACGGTATGAGAGCTGTGAAAACTGTGCTCACTGCTGCAGGAAACTTGAAGCTGAAATATCCGACCGAGAACGAATCGATTTTAATTCTTCGAGCTATCATTGATGTTAATCTACCGAAATTCTTAGCTCAAGATATTCCATTGTTCAATGGAATCTATACAGATCTATTTCCTGGTATCAGTCTTCCACAACCGGATCGTGATGAATTAATCAATTTATTGAGAGTTATTTTAGAGAAACGTAATCTGCAAGATACACCTTGGTACATAGACAAAATAATTCAAATTTATGAGATGATACTGGTACGCCACGGTTTGATGGTCGTTGGACAAACGTTAAGTGGAAAGACAAAAGCATATCAAAGTCTGGCAGAAGCTTTGGGTGATTTAGCTGGTGTACGACGTGCCGCTATGAGAGAATATCAAACTATTTACAAAATAATTAATCCAAAAGCAATTACTTTGGACCAACTGTATGGTAGTTTTGATCCGTTGTCCCACGAATGGAGCGACGGTGTTTTGGCTAATATTTTCAGGGAATTTGCACAATCTATGTCTATTGAACGTAAATGGATCATATTTGATGGTCCTGTCGATGCGGTGTGGATCGAAAGCATGAACACCGTGCTCGATGATAATAAGAAACTGTGTTTAATGTCGGGAGAAATCATCCAGATGTCGTCCAAAATGAATATGATGTTTGAGCCAGCTGATTTGGAGCATGCTTCTCCGGCTACTGTCAGTAGATGTGGAATGATTTATATGGAACCATCTCAGCTTGGTTGGAAGCCATTATTTGAATCATACAAAAAGTATCTCAAGAACAAACTACTTTTTGAACAATATGAACTCATTGTAGAGTTGGTCGAATGGTTAACAGTGCCTATTTTGTTTTTTATAAATCATTATTGTAAAACATTTATTGAAATGCCAGAGCTACACATGTTTCTTGTAAGTAGGAATACTTTTAATGTCTACTATAAAACTGATGTTTTGTTAATAAATTGTTATAGTCTTTTACCAGACTCCTCACCACAATGTTGGATGAAGAGACACAAGTCAGCACAGTATGGCTTCAGTGTATTTTATTGTTTACTATGGTTTGGGGAATGTGTTCAACATTAATCAGCGATAGCAGGAAGGCTTTTGATGTTTATTTAAGAAAATTAATACTCGGGAATGATGACGAATATCCTAAACCAAAAGCTTTTAAATTAACAAAGCAACAATTATTCCCTGATAAAGGTACCGTTTATGATTGGATATACGATAAAAGAAATAATGGATGTTGGATAGCTTGGATGGATACAACGCTACAGGTATTTGGTATTTCTTCAACTGATCTCTATGTAACCCTAACTTATATTTTCATCTTTTAGATGTCATTATTACCGGAATTAAACTCTAATAAATTAATTGTACCAACGACCGAGGTAATAATACAGTATTTTTTCCTGAAAAACCTTCTTCCAAGATCGATACCTATTATGTTCGTCGGACCAACTGGTACCGGAAAGTCTGTAATTATTTTGGATTATTTAGAATCTTTACCCAGGGAAGAATACATAGAAAACGTGATAAACTTTAGTGCACGTACAAGTGCCTCGCAGACTCAAGAAATAGTAATGTCAAAATTGGATCGTCGAAGGAAAGGCGTTTATGGTCCACCGATGGGGAAAAAGTGTATATTGTTCGTTGATGATTTAAGCATGCCACAGAAAGAAATGTACGGTGCACAACCACCTATAGAACTCATTCGACAATGGTTAGATCATGGTCATTGGTTTGATTTAAAAGATACAACAATGTTATATCTAGTAGATATATTCCTAATTTGTGCTATGCAACCACCTGGAGGTGGTTCCAATGTAGTCACATCTAGATTAACCAGACACATGCACATAATTGGTATTGATTTTTTTGAAGAAGCTACGATGACCAAAATTTTCTCCTCGATTCTCGACACCCACTTCGCAAAAGGATTTGTTTCAGAGGTTTCAAGATTAGGAAAAATGGTAGTTAATGCTACCATGGACATATTCCTCGGCGCTATAGAAACCTTTTTACCTACTCCAGCCAAAAGTCATTACGTATTTAATTTACGCGATTTTAATCGGGTCATCAAAGGTATACTTTTGGTACCGTCTTCTAGAATGAACGATCCTGATAAATTGATCAGACTCTGGATCCACGAGGTGTACAGAGTGTTTCATGATAGACTGATCGATAGCGATGATCAGGAAAAATTATTTAAAATGGTTCAATTTACTTGTTACGATCAATTACGGCAACCGCTGAATAAAGTACTTGTTAGATTACTGAAGGAAGATGAAAAAGATATCCAAAGTTCTCATATACGTGATCTATTTTTCGGTAATTATATAGAGCCTGATGCTGAGCCTAAGATATACGACGAGGTGACCGATTTAGATGATCTACAAACGAAAATGGATTACTATTTAATGGAATATAATATGCTGTCCAAGACACCGATGTCTCTAGTTTTGTTTCGTTACGCTATTGAACATGTCTCACGTACATCAAGAATACTTTTACAAGAAAATGGTCATGCCCTTCTTATAGGAATGGGAGGTTCCGGTAGAAGTTCTTGCGCCAGATTAGCCAGCAGCATGTGCGAATACATGATGCAACAAATTGAAATCTC
The DNA here is from genome assembly GCF_907164935.1 of Osmia bicornis bicornis. Classification (NCBI taxonomy): domain Eukaryota; kingdom Metazoa; phylum Arthropoda; class Insecta; order Hymenoptera; family Megachilidae; genus Osmia; species Osmia bicornis. The sequence continues at coordinate 9,383,410 of NC_060223.1, forward strand.
CGTGTCTTACGGAATTACCGAATGGCGAGAAGATATGAAGAATTTATTGCTACGCGTAGGATGCGATGGAAAGTCTACGGTATTTCTTTTCGGAGATCATCAGATAAAAAACGAATCTTTCATAGAAGATATAAACATGATATTAAACACAGCTGATATACCGAATTTATACAACACCGAAGAAAAGGCTGAAATTTTGGATAAAATGATGAACGTGATGCACGAGACAGAAGGAAAAAGAGCAGAGACTACACCGACTGTTCTTTACAATGTATTCCTGGAAAGAATAAAGAAAAATCTTCACTTGATTCTAACAATGTCTCCAATAGGAGACAAATTTAGAAATCGTTTAAGGATGTTCCCTTCCCTGATCAACTGTTGTACCATAGACTGGTATACTGTCTGGCCGGAGGATGCTTTAGAAAAAGTAGCTAGAATGTTCTTACAAAATGTCAATATTAATAACAATTTAAGAGAGAACTGCGTTCATTTGTCCAAACAGTTTCATACAAGCATAATTACAGCTAGCGAAGATTATTACAGAACTCAAGGTAGGAGATATTATGTGACTCCTACAAGTTTTCTACAACTGATTAAATCATTCTGCAAGTTGTATGATCGCAAAATAGAAGAGATTACTTTGCAACAACTTCGTTATGAAACAGGATTAGAAAAATTAGACTTTGCAGCAGGTCAGATAGCTGTAATGAAGGAAGAACTGCAAGCTCTACAACCGAAACTGTTAGCACAGTCTGAGCTAAGCAACAAACTTATGATTCGAATAGAGCAAGACACCATCAATATAGAAGCAAGGAAGGAAATCGTAGGCGCTGAAGAAGCGTTAGCCAACGAAGCAGCTGCAGCTGCACAAGCTATAAAAGACGACTGCGAAAGCGACTTGGCAGAGGCTACCCCAGCATTGGAGGCTGCTTTGATGGCACTGGACACACTGAAACCTGCTGACATAAGTATTGTACGATCCATGAAGAGTCCTCCAGCAGGTGTACGACTGGTGATGGAGGCTGTATGTGTATTGAAGGGTGTGAAACCTGAGAAAGTTCAAGATCCAGCAACTGGTCAGATGACGGAAGACTACTGGCCAGCCTCTATAAAGATGCTTGGCGATATGAGATTCTTGGAGAGTTTGAAAAATTTCGACAAGGATAATGTACCACCGGCATACATGAAGAGGATCCGCGAGAAATTTATAAATGATAGAAGCTTTCAGCCCGAAGCTATCAAGAAGGTATCCACTGCCTGTGAAGGTTTATGCAAATGGGTAAGAGCCATGGAAGTTTATGATAGAGTAATCAAGGTGGTCGCACCGAAACAAGCTATGCTGGCAGAAGCGGAAGCTGCTCTGGCGGGTCAAATGGAGGCGTTGAATGCTAAGAGAGCTCTTTTACAAGAAGTCAGTCAAAAGTTACAAACTTTGAACGATGAGTTTGCCGAGTGCATGAGGGAGAAGAAGAAGCTAGAGGATCAGATTGATTATTGTAAAAAGAAATTAGATAGAGCTGAAAAGTTGCTCGGTGGTTTAAGCGGTGAAAAAGATCGATGGAGTGAAACAGCTTTTCTATTAGGTGCTAGTCTCCATAATGTTATCGGAGACGTTTTATTGTCTTCAGCTGTGGTTGCTTATTTGGGGGCATTTACCGTTGAATACAGGAATAAATTAATCGCAGAGTGGTATCTATCTTGTTCAAAATTCGCTATTCCATGCGGAAAGAAGTTTAGTTTGATTGATATTTTAGGTGAACAGGTAGAAATTAGAGCTTGGATAATCTATGGTTTACCAGCGGACAGTTTTTCTGTGGAAAATGGTATAATTGTAAAAAATGCTGATCGATGGCCACTCATGATCGACCCTCAAAACCAGGCTAATAAATGGATAAAGAATATGGAGAAACAGAACAAGCTAATTGTTATTAAACTTTCTGATCCAAATTACGTTCAAGTAGTGGACACTTGTATACAGCTTGGAACACCAGTTTTGCTGGAGAATATCTTAGAGGAAATAGATGCGATATTAGAGCCTGTACTTCTTAAAAATATTTACAAAGAACGAGGTGTTTTGTACATAAGATTTGGAGAAAACGTTATCGAGTATAATACTAATTTTCGATTTTATCTTACAACACGTTTAAGAAATCCACATTATTTGCCAGAGGTGGTTGTTAAAGTGACTTTATTAAACTTCATGATCACTCCTCAAGGACTTCAAGATCAATTGTTAGGTATAGTTGTTGCCAAAGAATTGCCTGTTCTGGAGGAGAGAAAAAATCAATTGATAGTCGAAGGTGCAAATAATCAAAAAATGTTGAAAGAGATAGAGGATAAGATATTGCATGTTTTATCCGCGTCAGAAGGTAACATTCTTGAAGACGAAACGGCTATTACAATATTATCGACCTCGAAGAGTTTGTCTGAAGATATACAAGCGAAACAGGCTGTAGCTGTTAAAACATCCATACAAATTGACAATGCTCGTAACGAATACAAGCCTGCCTCAGAGCACGGCTCTGTTTTATTCTTTTGCATTTCTGAATTGACAAACATTGATCCTATGTATCAATACTCTCTACCATGGTTTATACATCTTTACGAAATGTCCATAATTAACAGTGAACAAACCAAAGTCCTGACTGATCGGATTCATAGTTTAAATACTTATTTCACTGCTAGTATTTACAGAAACGTGTGTCGTTCTCTGTTCGAAAAGGATAAAATAATATTCTCGCTTGTCCTCTGCGTTGGTTTGTTACGTGCTGCTGGACATTTAAACGAAGAATATTGGACATTCTTGTTGACAGGTGGTGTAGCATTGGATAATCCTTATCCAAATCCTGCTCCATCTTGGTTGTCTGATAGATCTTGGACTGGAATTGTTGGAGCTACAAATTTGCTTGGACTTGAGAAACTGAAACATTCATTTGAAACGCAAACTTTGCAATGGAAGGCTTATTATGATTTATCCAATCCTCAGGAACAGCCATTTCCACGTCCATTCCAAGCAGAGGGTGAAGGTTTGAAGAAACTATTAATACTTAAATGTGTAAGACCAGACAAAATCGTGGCTGCTGTGAGAATGTTTATCATACACCACATGGGACAATCTTTTGTAGAACCTCCGCCGTTTGATCTGCAAGCATGTTACAATGATTCTAGTAATGTAACTCCTTTGATTTTTATTCTTTCACCTGGATCTGATCCAATGGCTGCTTTGATAAGATTTTCAGAAGATTATGGAATGTCGAAAGGAGATCTTATGACTATATCACTGGGACAAGGTCAAGGACCCATAGCAGCAGGCATGATTGATAAAGGAATAAAGAGCGGAGAATGGGTGGTACTTCAAAATTGTCATCTAGCAGTATCCTGGATGAAAGAATTAGACAGAATCTGCGATGAAGTAATTGTACCTGAAAACACTCATCTGAAATTTCGAGTATGGTTAACTAGTTACCCATCAAAGGATTTTCCAATCTCTATTTTACAAAATGGAGTTAAGATGACTAACGAACCACCAAAGGGTTTGAAAAATAATTTACTCAGAAGCTATCTGAACGATCCGATCTCGGATATAAAATTCTATGAAAATTGCAAAAAAATACTTGAATGGAGACACCTCCTTTTTGCTTTATGCTTCTTTCATGCAGTTATTCAAGAAAGACGTAATTTTGGACCATTGGGCTGGAATATTCCTTATGAATTCAATGAATCAGACTTACGTATCAGTACTTTACAATTACAGGTGAGATCAAGTGAAACCTATGAATTTTCGAATTTGTCCCATTATTTAATATGTTTTAGCTTTTCTTAAATGATTATGAAGAAGTACCATTTGATGCCCTTCTTTATTTAACGGGCGAATGCAATTACGGTGGTCGAGTAACTGATGACAAGGATAGACGTCTGTTAAATTCGTTGCTTCAGCAATTTTATAATCCTCAAGTTATCGATAACAAACAGTAAGTAACATTTGCAAGGTAGAAGAACATCTGTTCATAATTTTTATCGTAGGTACTGTTTCTCGCCGAGTTGTATATATCAATTACCAGAAGATACTGATTATGAGGGATGTTTAAAGTACATTCGTAATTTGCCAATGGATCAACAACCAGAAGTTTATGGTTTGCATGAAAATGCAGATATTACAAAAGATAATCAAGAATCAACGCAATTACTTGAAGGTGCTTTATTAACACAACCACAGATCACAGGTGTAGGAGTTGAGAGAAACATGGATGAAATTGTTTTTAATTTGTGCGCTGATGTTTTATTAAAAATGCGATCGGAATTTGATATTTTGGAAGTTTCTAACAAATATCCAGTGTTGTATATGAACAGTATGAACACAGTTCTCCGTCAAGAACTTATTAGATTTAATGATCTGATTAGTGTGATTAAAAGAACATTAGCGAATGTACAGAAAGCTATCAAAGGATTGGTACTAATGTCTCCGGAATTGGAAGAAGTTTTCACTAGTATGAGTATCGGCAAAATACCCGCATCTTGGAGTAAAAAGTCATATCCATCTTTAAAACCCCTGGGAAGTTATATTAATGATTTATTACTTAGATTAGAATTTTTTCAAAATTGGATAGATAAAGATGCGCCGATTGTTTTTTGGGTATCGGGATTCTTTTTCACCCAATCTTTTCTTACCGGTGTTTTACAAAATTATGCGCGTAAACATAAAATACCAATTGACAGATTAGATTTTGAATTTGAAGTAACTTCATTTGAATCTAGCGCAAGAGGTGCGCCTTCTTATGGAGTTTACATAAAAGTAAGTTATATGTACACAAATTTTTATAGATCATCAGTCTCTAACAATAAAATTTCAAATTTTAGGGTCTCTTTTTGGAAGGTGCAAGATGGAACAGAGAGATAAAAGAAATTGATGAATCAAGGCCAAAGATAATGTTTGATATTCTTCCTATAATATGGTTAAAGCCAGGTATAAAAACTGAATTTGTAACAGATTTCCTATATAATTGCCCAGTATACAAAACAAGTGAAAGACGTGGCGTTTTGGCTACGACCGGTCATTCCTCCAACTTTGTACTATATATTTTACTTCCATCACAAAAGGAAGAAGCTCATTGGATTAAGAGAGGTGTAGCTTCTTTGTGTCAACTGGATGACTAAACTAACATAGTACTTTCGTGTAAGAAATACAACTGTAAATGTTGTGTAGTTTTAATCAAAGATTTTGAAACACTGTAGTCTTTTAATGGTAGATTATCCAAAATAACAGAATTGAATTTTCTTAATTTTTCTTGTAATACGTGAACTTGCTACACCTTTTTTAATTCAAAGTATTGTACAGGACAGACAAAATTAGAAATCGTGGAAAATTAAAAAAAGCAATACAATTTATTGAATCGTGAACCCTATACGATAGTACATTACAGTAGTAAATATTTTTTTTTTAATAAGCAAAAGTTTGTTTGGAATTTTTTTATTTAAATAATATGTACGATTATCGTCTACCTCTTCCTCTACCTCGTCCACCTCGACCACCTCTGGTACCACGTCCACCTCGTCCTCGACCGCGCACTGCCCCTAATAGTATAAGAGAAGCAATTATTTATACTCAGAATGAAAAGATTATATTTAACAGCTTCTTAATTTGATATATAATATAAAGAAATTTATAAAGTACAAACCTCGTGCAGCCTCCTTTTTCTTAGCTTTTGCTTTTGGTGTATCATCTATAAGTAAAGTTTCAAGTGGTAATGAATCTGGCAATATATAATATCTTATATTATTGCCACGTAAACTTAATGTATCTAGTTGTACTGGGTCCCTATTCTTTATAGTCATCTTTACAGTCTTTAAATGTGTGTTCATTGCTACATCGACTCCTAAAAATAATGAATATATTATATTTTATAAAAAATACAATTATAGAAATTTGTATAGGTTATGTTGACATACCGGTAATAGTTCCGTGTACCTGAGTACCATTTTTCAATTCTATTGTCACAGTCTCATGACTGAGCTTCATCAAAAATCTGAAATCATATTATTAAATTTATCTTGCATAAAAAGAAAAGTTTAATTCATGTATTATTACTACCAAACCTCTCAACATTACCAGTCATTCACATGTCCAATTTTACATAAATATTAATATAAATTTAAACTATTTATTTCTTTTCTAATATACATACCTTACCAGCTTCATAATGCTGTCAAATGTTATATCTACGCTATAAACAAAATTACGATTTCAATTATATCATGCCTTCTTTCTTGCTTACAATTCTATACAACGCTATGTGTTCCAAAACCTTGTTTTTCGTGTTCAAAACAAATTTTTTTTTCCGATACACTTGTTACTTTTATTTTTAAAAAAAAACTTAAAATTTAGCACAGACAATTGGCAATATTTTAAAAAATATGAAAATTAGAAGAAATATAAATATAATATAATTTATATTTAGAAATATAATTTTTGAAATGTTGAGTGATAAGTTAATCACAATTTCTTTCAAGGAAAATTAATAGTAATATTAAAATATTGTATAAATAAATTGAATTTATTGTTTTCTATACTACTCTTAGCTTATTAAACGTTTTCATCTATTTATGAATTAGTTCTAATAAGAAAGTATGATGATAAAGAATTATTAACTGTACAGTTTCATCGAATTTTTAATAGTAAATCAGACAACAATACATGAATTAGATGCTTTTGCATTAATTAATTTTAAAACAGTTTTCATTCGTCCTTCTGATCCTACATCATATGTTTGTGGAAATGGTACTCCATCAGGTCTACTATATAATTTCTGTACACATTGTTCCCACCTGACTGGTGAAACCATTTGTTTTAATACATATTTTTTTAGATATCTCAAGTTTCTATAGGGTTCAGCTTTATAATTGGAATATACTTGACATCTGGGTTCATTAATTTCTATTGCAGATAAAGTGATGAACACCTGCTTCAAAGCTGGTTCCATCAGTGGTGTGTGAAAAGCTCCTGATACAGGCAATTTATTTACATTAGTTAAACCATACTTTGTATGGTTCTTTTGAATATATTTTAATGTTTCTGCATTTCCCCCAAGTATTTTTCTTTGTGTACATAAAAAGATAGCAGTTCTGAAATCAATAAATGAATAATCAACTAGCCAAGAACTACCAATTCTTAAGATTGAAGAGAAAAATTTTACCTGCATATTGGATTCTCAATACCTACATCCCTTGCCCATCCTTCTGCAGCTTTACAGGCTTCTGAAAGTTCAGCACTTGGCAAACAAAATACAGACAACATTCCTTGAGGTACTCTATCAGAAGCTAATTGCATTGCTCTTCCTCTAGCCCATGCTAATCTCATTCCATCCTCAAATGAAAAAACACCAGAAAAAATTAAAGAAGTTATTTCTCCTACACTGTATCCTGCTGTACCAATACATTTTTCAAATGCTTCAGGTGTTTCTTCACGAATTTTTTCTAATGCTGCTAGAGATGAAATTACTGTAGCAGCCTGATTGTACTCAGTTCTGTTTAGCTTTTCTTGTGGACCATCCAAACAAAGTTTCAACAGATTGTAATCAAGAATTTCATTAGCTATTTGAAATAGTTCCTTAGCAAGAGGTATTTGTATATATTTTTTAATTGTACCAACTTTAATAGTACCTTGTCCAGGAAACAAAAATACAGTTCTTTCTCTTGGGTCAACTTTCTTTTTAATTTCATCTTGTTTCAATGGAATATCCTCAGGATATGGACTGGTAGACCAACTTTTATTTTTGACTTCACTGAATGTTACAGATTCTTCAAGCAAACGTGATACTTCCTTTTCATTATATTCATTTTGAGAAGGATCTTTTGAAGATTCTTTTATATTTAGTGCATCATGCGTATTATCCTCATCTTTCTTTGTATCATTTGAGGCTTGATTGAACTGGTTTAACCAACATCTTGGTAAACGAGGCAATACCTTTTTAAATGATATTTGTCTAAGCATTCTGATTAACTTACATGAAATTAAAAAGTATTCGTTTAAGAAGGGAGACAAATCTTATGAAATTTACGCATGCGAACTATGTACAGGTATACAAATATTTATTTTGATACGTACTATATTACAGAAATATTAAATTTAAATAAATAACATAGTTTCAGATATGGAATCTTTTATATTTACCAATTGCTCTTTATGATTTATTAATGTTTTGCAATGTTAATATAAAGTTATTACATATTTTAATAGGAAGGTAGCACCGCAGTTATTTAGGTTAGATATTTTCTCAGACGCGCGCAATAGGCGCGGGGTACGGTGGCGCGTCAGTATCCATTCAAATGTCGCGGGGGTATGACGTCATCCGAGTTCTTCCGCAGCGCCATCTATACAACAACGGCTCAAACTACTCTACAAGTAGTTTCAGCGATTTCCCGATAGGTGGCGCCAGTGTCGCTGCCTTCGGGGTCCTTGGAACCCCGATGGCAGGTCGGTATGCAGAGTCAATTCGACCATTGCGCCATCTATACGAAAAGACCTGAAACTACTCGACAAGTAGTTTCCGCGATTTCCCGATAGGTGGCGCTAGTGTCGCTGCATTCGGGGTCCTTGGAACCCCGATGGTAGGTCGGTATGCAGAGTCAATTCGACCATTGCGCCATCTATACGAAAAGACCTGAAACTACTCGACAAGTAGTTTCCGCCATTTCCCGATAGAGGGCGCCAGTGAGCCCAGCCAGGGTCGGTAAATCGTTGAGTAGTTTGAGCTGTTTTTGTATAGATGGCGCTGCGGAAGAACTCGAAAACTCCTCTCTCTACGATGTCCAAAGGGTTACTGATGCGCCTCGGCGCGAAACAAATTACATTTGTAAAGCCTTCATTTTGCAAGAGTGGACTGCTTATGCCTGATTCTCATAGCTATGTTATTTCCAGGAAGTATAGTTGCGAGCCAATTTCAAATTAAACTATCATTTTAAATATTTGTAAAAAGGGTAATTATAAACAGATAAATAAAGTTTGGGAAACTCGGAAGTCTTCTACTTTCCAATTTAGACACAGATATCATATTTTCTTTTTAATATTGCATCGCACAATAATAACACCACATCATAAATTAAAACATGTCAATAATTATAATAATACACGTGTCACATATACCATGTAATATTAGTCATCTACTAATTCAAGAAAATGTGCAAGAGCGTAATGCGATAGGTGCCATGTCTAAATAAATTTGTATAGGTTCTTTCCGATGTTGTTCGAATTAAAATAACTAAACGTAAAATAGGTTTGGAACGTTTACCAATAACAGGAATAATTTCGGTGCGACTCATCTACTATAATACTGTTTCGAACTTCGCGTTACTTTTTCGACTTGTTAAAAATAGCAGAGATACATTCAACTGTAAGGAATTGATGTTTAATCAATTTTTTACCACACAATATCCATATAATTATACGAAACAATTAACAAAATGTTGTAGTTTTATCTACATTATTAATTGTTGTGAATACATGTAAAAGAAACAATAATTAATATAAGTTGGACAAGCATATTTTCAGAATTTGCATGCATTTAAAGAGAATGATTCATCTTATGATTGTATTCGTTTAACAAATTTATAATTATAACAGTAAACACTCGATAGGTGAATAAATCAGTAGGAAATATAGATTACAAATGAGGAACTATAAAAGAGAAGGGGTAAAACTCAAAGGAGTGGGAAATAACAGAGGTTGCAGCGTCTGAGGGAGTCGTGTCGCTACTTCCGAGGAAATAGCATCTTGAAGGATACCTTGTAAGTTCAGGTACAAATATTGCAATCATTTTAACACTGTTTACATACATGCTTGTGCGTTTATTGAAAAAAGAAATAATTTTAATCGAGCAACAATTAACACACTGCATAGATATTTATCATAAAATTTAGTGTGTCTGAAAATTAAATATTATTAAGGAGAACTTCCGCTAACCATTCTTGTTGAAGAAATTAAATATTGTAAAATATTTCTCTGATGTCAGTGGAAATGTAATTTATAATTATATAACGTTAATTTGAGTTAACTACAATTTAAGAAAAAATTAGTGTATCATTAAAGTCACAGTGAAATGATACAGGGAAAAGAACTACTTCTCTTATTTCTTTTTTTAAACTTTCTCTATATTCTGCTTTTTATTTAATCAAACCTGTTTAAAACGATTTAGTTAATTATAGTGTATTTAACTTTAAAAGAAAATATATTCCACTTACATATTTTGTTTAGATAATAATATTTTTTCATTTAAGATACACGTGTACGTTAAGAATTTATACTCATTATTAAATAATGAAAGGGTAATGATGATATAAAATTGTACAATAATTTAACTAAAGTAATATTGAAATTGATATCATCGTTTTAAAACTATGTTTGCCAGCTAAATTTGGTAGATCTTACGTAACATGTTAACGAACGCAGTGTCATACCATGAAAACTTATATTATTCGTTTTAAATTAAACTTTAATTGATTTTCTATTGAAATTTATACTATTCTAATAATATACAGTAAGAAATTGCAAGCATAAATTTGAGAATTAACTAATTGTATTTAGCATGTCTGACTATACGTGTCCATTTCTACTGTAGCAATCAACGTGTTAATTAAATTACATAATTCTATATAATTAATTAATCATTTGATTGTTTCCAGTACGAATATAAATTAAAAATTATCGGGTATCAGAATTTTTAACTTACATGCAAATAGAATAATAATGATATCATTATTTGGGGATGTTCCAAGTGTGATAAAGTGAAAGTGTAATAATTATTCGTGGATGATGAAGTACATTCTTTATATTTAAATTATTCTGTTAATATTTCGTGTTGTAGAAAGAAATGAAATAGTTAATTGAAATAATGAAAAACGAATGGATAAATGATTGAGTATAACGATGGAAAAAAGAATAGGAAAGTGAAATGTACACGTATTTTGTAATGTGAGGCGGTTGTCCGGGACTGAGAGTGCTGTGTGCCAGTTCAGTTCACGGACACCAAATTAGACATGGTCTATTTTTGAGCAACTTATAGTTGCTCGTTCCAATTTACTGGTTACTCATAGTAGAAACCCTACAGTGAACCAGATGGGGGGATATTTGGGGCTCTGCATTAACTTCATTCATGTCCATTTAAAGGAACGTAACAAAAACAATAGATACATGAATCCTTGAAATTAAAAAAATTAGTATTAAGAATGGGGACATTGAAAACTTTTGCAAATTTCCAATCAAACTTCTTTCATGAAATTCAATTTCATTTCAATTTAGATGGCTAAAAATATCGATGACTCGCTTTCACAGTTCCCTGTTTATCTCGAAATTCTTTTTTTTCTAAAATAACATTATTATTATTTGAAGAATCTTTCTAACAAAATTTTCTAATTTTTAGGTAAAGGAGGAGCAGTCTAATCAATCAAGATGTCAAGGCCAATTCTTAGCAGGCCGCGTACACGTGTGTACGGATGTAACTATGACAAAGGAGAATCGTATTATAAACCGATGGTTGATCATTTAGATCGAAAATACAGCGGTCGACCACTGTTCTCTGAACCAAGAACATCGTTGGCCGATGAGATCGCCGCTCGACGAAATGACATCGGTAACATCTTCAATCGTTTTCCAAAATGGTTTTAAAGGGTGGACATATCCCTACTCCCTTTTCCCTTAACTATTACGATAAACCGTAGTTAGTTAAATCACCGTAAGAAAAATGCTGAATTATTTTTCATTTTACTGGTCATTCGTGAGTGGCATGTTCAAATCCAATTCCTTGTTGTGAAACGAATTGAATGTACTGTTTCATATATACATACATTTAGCGTTACAGACACGACAAGTTTTATTCTCCATAAAGAAACAAGATTTCAGCATTAAGTAATAATAAAAAAAAAAATGAAATAAAATCGCATAAAGCAGCATCGTCTAATGATTTATTGTATCCTGTAACACGAACAGTAACATATGCAATACGTATACACAGTTTGAGAGTGTTGTTTTTTCAAACACCTTACAAACAGAATTACATTTTTTATAAACAAAATACTCTCACTCTCCAAACTGTAATTTCTTAATTTTTGCTTCAATTATTTCACGTAATTTCAGTTTGAATTTCAATCCGCATGCCGCGCTGTTTAAAAAATAAAAAAAGAACTGGGTACAAACGGTGAACTTTTAGATTCTCTTTTTTTTTTATATTGGAAGCAGAGATATTACTAACAAATAAAATGTTGATGGTTAAATAAATGGTTTTAGCGAAGCAGACGATAACAAGACTTGACCATTTCGTACCATTTTTGACCAGAAGGGTTTCCAGTAATTATCATTTAAAAAAGACCCCAAAAAAACCAAGTATCCCAACAGTGTTGTACATATCTTGAGGTATCGGTTTTTACAGGCACGCGTGACCTCTCCGGTCCTCGCAACACATCCTTCGGACATGACCTTGACCTTGAACTAGATCCCCCTATCCGCACCCCTCGCTTATCATCCTTGGCCACGGACAACCTGTTCCCCGAAGACGAGGAGGTCGTATACGACAGCCGTGGCCAACGCAGACGTCGATTTGCCGATAATTTTGCCAGCGACGTCGCCGCGACAACTCAACATCTCAAAGCAAAATTGGCCTCGATCGGATTGGAAGACGAAGTCGACGCAGCCCTAGGAAAACTATCGCGTCCTCGTCCGGAACTGGATCCTCTGGACAGCGTCCTAAGCGCCAGAAGAAACATGCACGACGTGAAATCCCTCAGCGAGGAGGCCGAGTCCTCCTTCAAAAGAAGGTCCAAATTATTCGACGAGATTGATCGTATCGAGGAAACTAAACCGTCCATCTTAAAATGGTCGAAACTTGTCAACGAGGACGATAATTTGGTACCGGTCAGCGCAGCTGCAACCAGAGCCAGACAGACGAAGAATCGTCTGAACGATTTGGAATCTGAAATGGAGGAGCTCGCTGAGAGACAAGCGAAAAGAGAAAAAAGGGCAGCCGCCCTCAGGGCGATGATCAACGAAACTGCTAACGAATCGGAAAGCATCCATCAACAACAACAGTCTCATCTAAGCAAAAAGGTCTCGATTCGTAGCGAACGCTCTGAGAAGATATTTTAAGCTTCCATAGAAATCTGAGCACAGTATAATGACAGAAGCTGAAGTTTTATTTTCGTTCTTCAAGGATACCCTGTCACTTTGATTTCATTTCGACGGTCCCATTATACATACACGTGTTTCTATCACGACATTGGAGAATTTTTAGCCAACTCTATGAATATGTTCAGGAACTATGAAAGATTATTTCATATTTTAGGCATTCAAGCGTAAAATTTACATTTCCGGATTGAAAGACTGTTATGAAAAATTAATGATTTCTAATTGAATTTGAAAATGCGAATAGAAATTTTGCACACACCTAATAGAAAGACATTAATGATATAATAAAAATTGGTAAACGTCATTTGATTGATGCCTAAAGATATCTGGAAATATGTAAATTCTTTATATTGCATATTTTGTATATCTTGTTACTGTACAGTATTAAAAGAAAAAAGAAAGGTGCAACGTTATTTGACACGCGTACTTAATCATTTTATAATTTTTATCAAAGCTGATCATAGCAGTAGATAATTCAAAGACTATTGTTTAGTTAGATTAATATTAACATTTATTTTTTAATGAAACACTGAAAAAAAATTCTTTTCTAAAAAAAATTTTATTGAATCATTTCAACGGTATCAGTTGAAATGGTCGCAAAAAATGGTACTCGCTCTTTGATATCAAAGAATACTCGATGTTCTTATACTTCTAACAATAGTTCCTAATTAATTAAAAAAGACGTAATTTATAGTAAATACATCGTTTAACTTTCAAATACACTTTACCATTTCAAGTTGCATACAGAATTACATTATTTCCATTGATCTATTTAATCGTCACACTTCAAATTATCAGTAAAGTATTAATATTTTAAGGGAAATGTGTGCTGAAGAAAAATATTTCTCGATATTATTGTATGTATCTCTCTCCTCTTTTATTTATAAATAAATTTCACTGTAAATATGTCAGAAATGTATAATGTACAGGGCTGAAACCTACTCTCCCTTTTATGAAATAGGTTCCTTGTTCATGATGTGAGTACCTGTTATTTTCTTTCCATGCACGAATGCATAAGAATATTTGTTTTGCATGATACTTTTATCCAAATTATTCATACTCATCGTCAATATTATAATTTTCTTTGTTTTTATTTTTAAGGAAAAGAATGAAATTACACGACTGCAGATTTAATTAATTTTTAAATTAAGAATAATGAAACATCCCCTTGCAATATACTTTTTTCATAACAGCTTTGTTACATTAACACGTTGACTGTCACAGTAATAGTTAAAAAACTTTAATAATTAATTTATTAATGACCCACCATAGCAATCAACGTGTTAGTAAAGAAATGATCAATCTCATTTTGTTAACAAGTATCATCTCATTTTCTTTGAATTTCGTTCGAACATTATAATTGCCTGATATAATTTTGACATTCTATAGAAACAATTAACTATAAAACCATTTATAGACATTTTCTAACTAATTAACAATATCATCCGCATATTTTAGGATCTCGTAATCTATCAGGAAACCGTAATGATTTCTATGACGATTTGGATTTCATATACGACCGAGACTTGCAAGATGATATCGAAGATGAATTTGTTTCAACTCATCGACGTTATAAGGAACGCGCTGCCGCTGCTTTTGCCGAAGATATGGCTGATATAAGACGCAAACGAAGAGATATGCAGGTTTCACGAAAACTTAAAAGATATTTATTCAATCCTCGAACGATGATAACGAGTCGCTATTAATCAAGACTGAACCTCTCGCTCGATAATGTTTAATATTTAAATACTTTAATTTAAACGCGAGTCTGAAACCATCGTTCGAGGATGAAGGGAGAAAAGAAATATACCATAAATATCAGAAAGTGTACGAAAGGAAATAATAAAACATATTTGTGTGCTGAAACTTGTCGTGAATTCCTTTTACGTTTGCTAATATTTTGCATTTTCAGGATCGTATATTCGATGTAATTGATTTAAACGCTGAAATCGAGAAAGCCAAGAGCACATTGGAGGCAGCGGACGTTGCATTTCAACGACACGCCACGAAATTTGATAACACCTACGATTACGATGACGTGTCATCGAGAAAAGTATTGAGCATGGAAAGTGCAGAAAAAGCACCGCCAAAAACGATTAAATTTGTCAAAGTACCGAACGTCGATATGGAATCTTGCATACCGCAGTCTATAATACCAAGACACGACAGAATCAGTTCGTTAATAGAATCGGCTGAGATTGTAAATCCAATGAACAGTTATGCATTACAACCATTGAAAAAGAAATTCTTGAAAAGAAAGAAAAGCGTTTCGTTTTAAAACTTTCGAATTAAAACGAACATCTTGACACTTTCGCTACTATGTACACTCTTATCCAATTTTATTATTTTAATAAATCTGTCAAAGAAAATTATTTAATAATA
Organism: Osmia bicornis bicornis; assembly: GCF_907164935.1. NCBI lineage: Eukaryota > Metazoa > Arthropoda > Insecta > Hymenoptera > Megachilidae > Osmia > Osmia bicornis. Next base: position 9,398,960 of record NC_060223.1, read on the forward strand.
TTTTAGAATTAAATAAGAGCGTTAAGTTAATATTTAAAATCTCATACCTGAAGAGAAATATTATTGAATATCTACTTTGTTTTAATTTGAGTGCACCTTTTGATTTATCCTAAAATAGTAATGTAGCAGAGATATTATTACTACTACTATTACTATTTTTATATATATATATAATGTATGTATTATATTGTATATTTCCTGTTTGAAATACAGATTATGTATAGTGATACCTTTTCCAATTTTATTATTCTATATACAGAAACAGAATTGCTGATACCATGCATAAAGGATTAGTTTTTCTCGAAATACATTGATATTAAATAAATATCAATTTTTATAAAACATTGTTTCTTTGAAGAAAAATAATTCGAACCATCAGTTTTATTTCCATAACATAAAAATTCGGTTTAAAAACGAAGATTAATGTGTAAATATATTACAATAAAATTTATATCTATACCACATGGGTCGATTTTAATATACAATAAAGAAAATAAAATCACAAGATTTTTTGATACTTCAAACTATAGTAAGCCCGAGTGTGATAACTGTAGTATCTAGGTTCGTGTCTCATATTAATGATCTCTTTCATATCCGCTGATCGTTTGAAACTCTTATCAGTGTTCATCTCGTCGTAGGTCCTCATTGCTCGTTCAGCCCATTCTTGGGCACGCGGTGGTTCACGGAATATTCCTCTTTGCCTTTGATTCAGATAATCAATCACGTCGTCATAGTAATTTTTCCTGAAAAATATAAATAAACCACCTTGCAATAGTTATCGCGATCAAGAATTTAACCTTCGCGAAGAATACTGTATAATTGACGCGGTAGTACGATACAGGGTCACTTTGATCCGTAACAACTTACCTATATTCATAAATATAATCGTAATTGAGGAAGAGAGGACGAACCCAATGATGATTGTAATGCGGCGGTTCAATCTTTTCTAATTTTATTTTTGGTTTTTCTCCAGGTGCCGCGGCAGGAGCTGCGCCTTCGGCAGCACCTTCAGCTGCACCCTCCGTGGTCTCTTCCGCTGGAGTCTCCTCGATGTCCCATGGTGCTGGCTCGTCGTCCCACATATTTTCCAAACTTTAAATGACCCTAAAACCCGTACAAATCATATCCTTCTATCCTTCCTATTTTTACTTCTATAGAGACCAGACTGACAGAAGTGTTCCACGTCTCCTCCCCCTAACTCAATCGTTCCAGGTCAATTGATCAGTTCTTATAGCCTTCTTTTTAAATAAAATGTTACAGCTACTACTCTCAATTGATATAATTAGCTAATGAGATATATTTAAAGAACGAAAATGGGTCACGTTAAGATACAACAACGTGTATGATTGTGACACATCGATTGGTGATTGGAACGAAATAATGGTAAACAATTTAATTCTATTATTCGTACCATCGTCCAAGACGCTTACCGAGTTAGAGAGTAAACTTGTATTGCATTTCAAATTTATTCAAAAGTTTATATAATAAATTTTAAATGGAGATAATTATTTCGAGTTTAAATTTTGATGGAGAAAATTTTAATTACAATGATTCTTAATGAAAAACTCTGACACTTGATTATATCATATACTGTCATTTAATTAATTAAATTCGAAATGTAATTCACTGCTAAACGATCACAATAGCATCTGTTCACTGTCACTTTGAAACTTACGATATTCCAGAACTAAATCACAAAGCACTGTTTAAAAGACATAGAAGATAATACCTGTGATACGATGGCCACTCCTCAAAGTACTTCTTCAGACTGAAAAAAAACTACTCCCGCGGACTTTGCCTTGTATCGCTTTTATTTTAGCTTATAAGATTTTCCTTACCTTCCCTCCGGTCTTCCCCTTAAGTAAAACACTGCCCCTCTACCCCAGAGGTGTAGTAAAGAAACAAGGCAAAGAGGGAGGAAGGGGAATGAAAGAGGAGGATTTTTGGCACTGATAGCACTGTGATGATTGTTACCGCACAAGGCAACAAGTAATTTAGTATTTTATTATACACGGTGTCCCATTTAGATGCATTCAGTACCGCGACAGCTTAGCGACAAATGTTCAATTCCAATGCTTAATTATACAAAATTGTGAGTATATTATATTTGTTACATTTTCGTTTTCATTTTTTAAAGTTTAATCGAAGAAACCATAGATGCATGCTTGTTAAACACCGTGGGTCACCCGTGGCCCACGCGGTATTCACCGAGTTAACTTGCTACCTTGGAAACTATTGGTAATATTAAAAAATATTTTCGATTTCGAACGTCTAAATATCTGTACTATATTTATAATGAACTTGAAATGGAATATACAAAGTGTTCAAGTTTAATTATTTTAAAACACACTTTATTTTATTTCAAGGGAGAGAAAAGGGTTGCCTATGTGCAGGGGCCTCTAAGATTTCACTGTGATTTAAATTTGAAATACATATTTCACGAACTGTTTTCCTTTCTTAAGAAGAATATACTGAAGAATTAATCTAGTTAAAAAGAAATATACAGTTCTATTTAATAAAAAAAAAAAAAACGAAGGTGACCTTAAAATCTTTGAAGCGCATCCACTTCCGGAATTGACACATGCATCACATGATGCTCCATTCGGCATCATTTGGTTTTGCCTAATGAAATTTTCTCTATCCTCTGTCATTTTAGATTTAACCTTGGTCCAGTTGCATATTATCTAATATTTTATTTATATGTTAATCGTATGATTGAATAAAATAATTTGTTGCTATCTATACGTTCTTTTTTCGAATCATTTTTTAAAACGTTTGACAAACGTAAATACAGTTATGATTTACATTACAACTTCTATTTATTTATAGATAACCAGCTATAAAAATTTAAACGCGTATCGATTGATACAATTTTATTTCGAAACAGAATCATTGACACCGTACCCTGGTTTAGTTACTATAAATCACAAGCCGCGTTAAATACGCAAAATAATAATTTATTATAGAGGTTCTATGTAAAATCTTGTTGTTCAAAGTATAGAGAATATAGCATCGGACTGTTTTTATTAATTTTATAATGTCGAAAATTACAATTGAGGTTTGATTCTCCTGAACTTAAATCCCCAGTTGCTATAGTGATGGAGAGAGCAAACAAATAAAAGTACTCCATGAAAATGAATCATCTGAAAGAAAAAAATATTATTTCTTATTTTTTAATGTGTTATTTCAATTTTCTTCAACCACTTGCTGCAAATAAAGAAGTAGTTGAATTTTCTCAACCATCAAAATGTAAAAATAATGAATATTTTAATACAGCCTCATTTTCTTGCACACAATGTGATATTAATAAAAACCTAAAACCATCTCCAGATAGTAAGTTAAAAATACATAAATATTTAAAACAAGTACTTAAATACTTTATTTTATAGGATTAAGATGTACATGTGATAGATTTAATAAGAGGACCTTAAAGAATGATGTTTTTTATTCCTTAAATGCAACAATTACTGCACATGAAAGCAATTGCACTTCATGTAATAATGCAACCTATGAATGTACCACTGATGAAATACAAGGTAATTAACATTATTAGAATATGTTGTATTATAAAAGTACTATTATTAATTATATTACAATTATTTTTACAGTAGACAGAAACTTAAACAATACATCAGTAGATATTGTATGTTACAGTACATGTCCTGATAATCATTATCCATCTGCAGATAGATCTAAATGTTTTCCATGCAAGAATCTTAACTACAATTATTATATAGATTATATATATTCAACAAATTACTATTACACAAGAATACAAGATTATTGCTCTTTTAAAGACACCTCTTTGGATAAACAAGATTCAGTAGTTGTATATCAAGTGAAATTTGAAACAGAAAATGTAGACAGCTATTATTTTAGAAATGAATTAGAAATTGCTATGTATTTTTGTAAGGTGAGTAAAAAAATAAAGTAACAAAGTATAAGAAAAAACCATAATGCAAATATTTCTTTCAGAGAAAGAATGCATTAGCATGTGAACATTTATCAAATATGTGTGCCTTGAGTCTTTATGCTAATAATATTGCATGTATACTATTTATGCAACCACTAAAAGCTCCTGTATGGTTATTTTATGATAAAAATAAGACTACAGCAGTGTTAAGAAGCACACAAATCACACATAAGTATAAGTTAAGGTACAACAATGTATGTAATGTGTATTTCTGTTTACATACTCGATTAAATGTTGTACATTTTTATAATTAAAGTATATTTTCTTTTAGGATAATATACTGAATTTTACAGTTGCTACATTTTCTTTGCACGGTACATTAAAAGTTATTGGTACACCAGATATGCCATGTAATTTATTGCAGAATATTAGATTTGGTATAAACTTGAAAAAAAAATGCAAACTTATCCTTAAAAACTTATTGACTGCAAAAGTAGAGTTACTGACTCCTTATTTAACATTTGTGGAGAATAACAAAAGTTTGATGCATGCATTGCCCATACTTATTAAGAATATTAATAAGGTAAAGAATATAACACTGAATAAGTTATTATACAAAATTATTTTAAAATGTACTTACAATACAATTTTTAAACTATTTCACAGAATGATAATGAAGTATCAACTTGGCAATTGGTAAGAAAATTTTTTTTTGTTGATAATGTTAGTGGCTTTAAAACACTCTCAAATTTTTCAACTGATGAAGTTAAAAGAGCTAATGAATTATCTGTACTTCGTTATATAAGATCTTTAAATGTTATGTGAGTAGATTTCATTTTTCTCATAAATGTTGTGACATCATCCATTAAAACAGTTTTAAAAAATATTTTTCCAGGATCAATATTCAGATTTCAAAGGATAGGAATAAAATATTTCCACCTTTATTGATTATTGAATATGCTGAGTTAACATATGAACAAATTAGTAAAACCACTGAAGTTACATTAGATTATAGAATTGAATTTATTCTAAACGACAGTACTATTAATAGAAACCTTCAGGTAAAGAAACTTCTCATTACATTCTTTTGGAATTCAATTATATTGAAGTATTTTTTTAGATAATCATTGGAGTATTCTCAGGATTAGCTTTTATATTTTCTGGTATAAAAACTTGGAATTATAGTAAACGTCATCATATTTCATTTTTTAACATATACATACTACTTTGGGCTTTCGTTTACGCTGCGGGTACTATAGGAAGCGTAATTATTTTGAGTTTAATCATCTTTTGCATATATTTATTTACGTTTTACAAGGGACAAACAATACCGTATATTCTACTTCCTGGAGATATAAATGATGAAACCATTAAAATGTGCACTATACTAGCATTTTCTTTTAAAGTAAGTATATCTAACTGTAAAATGAAAATTCGTAATTGTTATAAATCCACTACACAAATGGTTTTTGATTTAGTTTATAGAGATACTTGGATTTATTTGTCAGTATTGGAATATTGATATAATTTTTCTTGATTGGGAACAACCAAAAGCAATAGATAATCAATTTAAATATGATTCTCTAGATAATACTGTGAACAAATTACATGTAAATAAATTTTCAAAAGATAAATACAAAGTGTTACAAACACCATCAGAAATAATAGCAGCTAAAAGAAAGAAAATAATACATCAATTACATAAGCAAAGTAATTCTGCCTATATCGATAAATCTTCTATAGTTGACAAATATAAAACTGATTTTTCACCTCAGTACTCAGGATCAAACATTTCTGTCCAAGAAAAGGGTAATTTTCATAATTTGCCTATCAGTATCTGGAGAACATATTTTATTGCAAATCAATGGTTGAACCTTCAAACACAAAGAAAGATAAGCGTAATAATACAAATAGTTGCTGTTTTATGTACTTTTCAGGTAAATTTACAAGTTTTGAAATAATAGTTTGAAAGCAAAGTGTATAATAGAAATTACATACAAACTTTTAAATAGGTCATACAACTGTATCCTTGGATTCTTGCAATACCAGAATTAACATCTAATTCTTCAGACAGTAATTACAATTTCATTCTGTATTATACAATATGCATTTTAATATATATTTCGATATATTGTATTCAGTGGGTGGTATCTACTGTCACCTACCAATTATTTATTCCAAATAGGATGCAAGAATTTGTAAAACTATGTTCAGTTGCAAATATCAGTGTATTTATTTTACCATTTAATTATTATGGCTTCTATATTCATGGAAGGTAATGTACATAACAGCAATGCATGAAGATACATAATATTTGTAATTAAATATTATCATTACTTTATAACAGATCAGTGCATGGATTTGCAGATATAGATTTGCCTACTTTAATGAATAATTTAGAAAAAGAAAAAAACAATTTATGTGCACATAAAGGTCTTGTACCAGGAACAACCCAACAAACTTTCATACTTTCCTTAACACCAACTTTTAAAAATATCTTTCAGAAAACTTTTATAGCAACAAAAATTGTATGTATAACATAATTTTGTATAAGAAGTTCAAAAACTCATTACTTTTATTATTTTTTTTTCCAGAAACAAAACAATTTTCTGGAACCATATTCTGTTGCTACTATAAATTGGGAGCAAACCTTTAATAGTCAGTTTAAATTAAAACAATTTCTATACAAATTCGTGGATCACTGTTCTAAAGAAGATTACATTATTAAAGAACAACATTTCTTTGAAAAGTTACTTAACATTTTACTTCCCCACACTGATGAAAAGTCAATTTTTTATATTGGTAATAATTTTTAATATAAACCAAAGAAGAAAAGATATACATGAAACTACACTTAATTCGTAATATTTACAGATACTAAGAACTCCTTTGATCAAGTATTATTATGTGGAAATGAGTGGTTGTTAGCAACATTTGAAATTTCAATATTCACTTTTATCATAGTATTATGTGAAGATTGTACATTAGCTATTACAATCACAATATTAATATCTGTATTATTAATTTCATTAGCTCAACATAATAATAAAAGAAATTTAGATAATAATATGCTGTTAGATAAAGCATTTCTTATGTAATGACTTGAATTCTATCATGTAATTATATATATATATATATATATGATATTTTATATATTTTTTACCAACACTTAATATTTAAGTGCTTCAAGTATTGTATTGTATGCATTAAATAAACAGTTTTCAAATCAAAATAAATAATAATCTAACTGCTACAAACATCTATTTAAATTTGAAATCATAGTTTATTTTTAATGTATAACTGATACAAGGGTAAAAGTACTATTTTATCTTACTATATATATAAACTGTTTTTCTGAATAATCTTAATGATGATCACCATTTTCATGTCCATGGCCATCAACTCCAAGATAATTTTCTACAGCTATGGTTATTAAAAATGCTGGAATTCCAAATATAGCACCCCTCAAAAGTGGTACCAGTGCTCTACGTATAGGAGGTCCTGGCAAAGTTGTATAACGCCACACTTCATTTCTCAACCAAGGATCCTTCAGTCCTTTTTCAGCCAATTTTTCTCTAACACGCATCAGTTCTGGTACATCCTCCACTTTGTATATATCAGGACTTGGAACTAGATACGGTGGTTTATGACCATGACCATGGCCTCCCATTTTTACAGAGAAATTTAAATCTGCAAATAATTTACTTTAATAGTTTAATACCTAAGTATACAATATTGCGTGTAGAGTATAAACTTTAATAAGTAAGCTATTTCATTGAACAGATGTCAGTCAATAATAAAATATGTATACATTTTTTTTCAATATTTATTGCATTGAAAACCTATGCGACTAAAGACTTAAATCATTAAAATGAAGGTTAGCGTAACATATATTTTGCACCTGAAAATTATTATCACCTATATTATATATTTCTATTTTCATTTGTTGATTAAAATATTAAAAAATTGTATTTGTTACTTTACAATAATACTGTAACTAGACTTTACCTTGCAAAGTCTACAATCTGAAGTAAGTAAAAATCACTCAATAACATATATGCATACTTCATTCCATGCTTACATAATACAGTGACTACAGATGCGAAAGACTGGATATGTCTCTGTTTTCGAGGTGTCATGTTTTATGGGGTCCCAGACACCGCCGGATGAAATTAGGTATGCATGCAGAGAGCACACCTACATGAAACTAGCCGGAAGGAATAATAAAATACGATTATTTTTAATTTTTCTTGATTTTTCTACTTCCGTCTGCACCGATTATATTTCTTATTCCACTATATCTCTGCACCCTTATATTACTGCATTCCTTACATCCCAGCAACATTTACATCTCAGTATTCCTAACATCCTACATTCCTACATTCTTTCCATCCCTACATTTCTTTCATTCCTTACATTGCTCCATACCTTATATCCCTACATTCTTTACATCTCTTTATCCCTTACATCCCGACATTCCTTACATCCTTGCATTATTTTCATCCCTACATTCTTTACATCCCAGCATCCTTTCCATCCCTACATTCCTTACATCGCTTCATCCCTTATATCCCTGCATCCCTTACATGCCAGTATCCTTTACATCCTTGTATCACTTATATTCCTGCATTCCATACATCCCAGGACCTCCCTGAAATTCAGTTGAATTTTTTGCGGCTATAAGGACTGCGATTTTATACAAATTTAGTTCCTTTGTTCGCCACCAGGGGGCGCTGATTCGACATCGAAATTTTAGTTCACATTTTTGCCGCCAGAGGGCCAAAATTTTGACTTGTTTTAGTTCCTTTTTTCAAAACCAGATGGCGCTGATTCGACATCGAAATTTTAGTTCACATTTTTGCCGCCAGAGGGCCAAAATTTCGATTTGTTTTAGTTCCTTTTTTCAAAACCAGATGGCGCTGATTCGACATCGAAAATTTAGTTCACACTTTCGCCGCCAGAGGGCCAAAATTTCTGCTTGTTTTAGTTCCTTTTTTCAAAACCAGATGGCGCTGATTCGACATCGAAATTTTAGTTCAAATTTTTGCCGCTAGGGGGCGCTGTTTTTCGAAATTTTAGCGAAATTATAACTTACCTTTACTTACCTTTACTCGAAGCAGTCTTTATAATATATTTATTATAAGGGATGCAGAGATGTAAGGAATGCAGGGATGAAATGAATGTAGGGATGTAAGGGATGAAACGATGTAAGGAATGTAGGGATGTAAGGGATGAAACGATGTAAGGAATGTAGGGATGAAATGAATGTAGGGATGTAAGGGATGAAACGATGTAAGGAATGTAAGGGATGAAACGATGTAAGGAATGTAGGGATGAAATGAATGTAGGGATGTAAGGGATGAAACGATGTAAGGAATGTAGGGATGTAAGGGATGAAGAGATGTAAGGAATGTAGGGATGTAAGGGATGAAGAGATGTAAGGAATGTAGGGATGAAAAGAATGCAGGGATGAAAGCGATGCAAAGATGTAAAGGAATTCCGTAGGGGTCCGGGGCTGGGGCCCCGGTCTCCACTGCACGCGGCACGAGGAATGCCGGCATCGGGTGTGGTCCCCGATGTCGGGGGAGTTTGGCACATGGCGACGGGTCAAAGGACCCTCCCAGCCGCCCTAGTACAGGCCACCGTGGTGGTTTCAGTGGGTAAAAATCCCACACTACCTTCAGCCCTTCCCCAGAGGGGCTGAAGGTGTCTTTCTGAAGATTTCCACCACGTTAAAAAAAAAAAAAAAAAAAAAAGGGTATTCAAGGTTTGCAGGAATGTAAGGAATGCAAGGAATGCAGGGATGTAAAGAATGCCCTTAATGTTATTCCCCTTCGATGAGTTTATTTAATAAGCAAAAAAAAAATAAATGAAGTAAATGAAATAAACTCTGGAAAAAATTATACTGGTTGTACCTACCCTCTTAACACGGGCCTGATATCATATTGGGACGTTGAGGACCCCGAAGCACCATTTAGTCTCACTGTATACTTACATTTTAATTTTTCTTTGTGTATTTCGTTTGTAAATCGTTTATGATTGATTGTGGGTCTATTTTTAACGTTTGTGACAAATTAGTTCTTTTGTAACTAACAATTTTATTTCAGAGAGCACAGCCGGTATGACAATCGCGCCTGTTTTACCAGTCCTTCTTTTACCGCACCACACACGAAAATAAAGGCACCTCCAATTTTCTGCCTCTGTAGTTACTGGTAAAGGCATGCCCAGTCTTGTTAAATCTGTAGTCACTGCACTGTGGAACCTAATTGCTAGTCGTTACAAGCACCCTTACATTTTTGATAGATTTCTATGAAGTATAAATTTAAAGAAACATTAACAGAATGGTGAAGTAATGTTGAAAGTAGAAAATGGCGAAAATTATAAAAGAATCCGAATCGTTTTCTTCGATTCTAATTTGCGAATATTGCGCTAACCTTACGTTCAAGCAAATTGAAGATTTTGTAAGGTGGGTCTGTGCGTTCAAAGTCTACCTACAATAAAATATATATAAATTCGCTTTTATATTAAGCAGTTTTTTAATACAGATCGAATTATTTAAAATTCTCGATTTTACGTTAACGAATGTTTTATTCGTATTTATCTAATTTGTGTGTACAATTGTAGCTATTGGTGATAACATATTTCCTAATATGCTATAGTCTGTGAAACGTAATACAATGTTTTGCACTGTAATCAGTTATTATTATATGATAATGCAATATTTTTTCAGACATTTAAGGGATCAGCATTGTTCTAGAGAAGGAGGTTCATTTGTCTGTCTATATGGTTATAATGGAGTGTGTACCAGTCTTCCTGTGGAGGGTGTTTCCGACAAAGATTATGTAGCACATGCTACTAAACATGCAATAATGCAACAACAGCGTAAAAGGAATGGGCATTTATTGGAACCTTCATCCTCATGGACTGTTTATTCAGCAGCTCAAAATTTACCAGCTGTTCTAAATGATCCATTTAAAGGAAAACAAAGTAACTTTTTAACTCGTACTTGGGGAGATAGTTTTGTAGAAAAAGTTGATATACCTAAAAGTCCATATCTTCCTGAAATCACATTACAACATTTTGAATCGTATTTAAAAAAGATTGCAAGGGTAAGTGATTTATTGTTTGATAAGAATTAAGTTTGATATGAAAAAGAATGAACGTTTTATTTACAGAGATATCGAAAACATTTTCGTATGAATTCAAGCGTTAACGCGCCGACTACACCTAACGAACTGCTACAGACTTTTCCAAATTTAAGAAAAGTTAAATCTTTAGGTACGAATAAAATTGTTATACTTACGAGTTATAATTTTTATCGTAACGAATATTAATTTCAGATCGAGTGCAGTTTGATTTATCTAGTATTCCAAAAATTTTTTTAACGCCTAATCTAGATCTTTCGCAGAAAGATAATTTGTACGCCGTATTTCCATTTGCGAAAAGCGGATTGTTAAACGAAGATTCTAATATTGTTATGCATGTAAAACAGATGCAAGAAAAGGTATATCAATGGTTATTAACGTCACATCAGGTTTAAAAAATAAGACAACTAATAGATATTAAATTCATTTTTATAATAGTTAAGTCATTATTTAGATGTTGTGGAAGTTAGAATAGCGGAACAAGTCGCTTCCAAGTCTCAGGCATTTTTTCATGCTATGACATCTCATGATGCTCTAATGGAACAACTTACGCAAACGATTACAGTTTTAAAAGCTCTTAGGAAAAATATCCATCAAGTTGATAAACATCTAGTCAACGATTCTTTAGAAATTTTACGGTAAGTAACAAACGCGTATTATGCATATTGAATATAATATTTAATTTCAAGATAAATTTTTCAGTTTGGAACGAGCAAGATCCAATCGTTTACTGGTTCAAAAAAAATTAAAGCTTATGGCTACTGTGCATCAAAGTCAGCCAATGATACAGTTATTGTTATCTACACCAGACTATGTCGCGGCATTAGATCTCATTGCTACAACACAAGAAATACTTTTACAAGAATTGAATGGGGTGCATAGTTTTAGGTATTTATATAAAATAGAAGTAATTTGAAAAAAAAAAAAGAACGTAAATACGTATAGTATTTTTTGTGTTTAGGCATTTGAGTTCTCAGTTAACCGAAATGGAGAAACTCGTAGATAAAATGTTATCTACCGAATTCCAAAGATACGCGACCGCAGATTTAAATAGACCTTTAGGAGAAGAAAATACTGTCCTGGATGGTGTAAGTATACGTATAATTTTGTACATCTTATAAACCTAGTTCGTAGCAAACAAACCGTCGTCCATCTCTTCCCAGTGAGATCATTTGTACATACATCCTCAACGAACAGGATAAACTTGTTTCCATCATTTCTGGTCTCCTACGACAAAAACAATTTCAATTTGTGGATACGTATAAAGAAGAAGCCGTGACAACAGTACGAGCTGTAACTAAGCAACGAGTGATAGAAGCTTTAGCAGCAAGCGATTGTTGCAGCGATCAACAAGCTGCGGCCTTAGAAGTTGGTGGACTTTCGCTCGCGGAAAGATTAACTTTACTTCATAATGCTATACAATCCTTAACGTTCCTTCTCATGCGAATTAAGGTACATGTATAAGATCTGATAATACTGTATGTAAGAAAATGATTTAAAGAATTCATCGATATTTAACGTAATGGACATTTATAGGCTGTTCATAGTGTAATGCAAGATACAGTAGATCTTGCTGCTGGTCGAGTATGCGATGGCTCGTTCGATGACGCTATACCTGATCGTTTATTAACTCCGGCAGAACATTCGCGAGTAACGACCAAACTCAATGACATGATAATTTCCATTTGTGATTATTGTCACGAGCGAATGGGAAATCTGCTTTCCGCAGGTACAAATGACAAAGAGAAATCACAAAACGAGAAAGATAAAGGAAATAATGAAAATCAAAATAATAAAGTAGACGAGAAGGAAAGTCAAAATTGGAATGATAAATCTTCTTGGTTAAGTAAGAGGGCGACAACAAATCAAGTATGTCAGTTAGCCAATTTGGTAGAAGAATTTACTGAAACTTGTGAGAAACTTTGTGGAAAACAATGTACGGGATTACGATCCGCGTTTAAGGTACATTTCAATTTATGAATCATGTATTTGTCTATTATTAGAGTGAGCCTGGGATCCTTTCACCTAAATTTTCTGTGTTACAGGCTCAAGCTAGTAAGTTTATTCAAAGATTTCACATTGAACTTAAAACAAAGCTCACTCTTTTATTGGAATCCGAAAGATGGAAACAAGCTGATGTGCCAGCAGAATTTCAATCGTTGGTAACATACGTGTACGAATATAAATGTTTTCCGATAACTTTATTGAAAGTAGAGGACAGAGTGAAAAAACGTGGTATTCAAACCTTCATTGTAGTAGGGGATGAACAATATGCTGTTGTAGGTACAGCTTTAATGCTGATTCAAATGATTCAGGAATATTGCAGGTAACGTTTAAAAATTGTAACTAAATTTTATATCTTTCATGATGTACTAAATTATATTTATATGTTTAGAACTGGCAGTGAATTGATTGCTTTGTCCGGAACAATCGGAAGGCATTTAGCCGAATTATTACGGCATTATAATTCTCGTTGTTGTCAACTTGTTCTTGGGGCAGAAGCAATGCAAGTTGCTGGTTTAAAGACCATTACTAGTACGATACTTGTGTTAGCAGCGCGTAGTTTAAAATTGATTCTGTGGTTTATGCCTTTCGTAAAGTCGCATTTTCAGAGTAAGTTCAATTTTACGTGTGCAGCATTAAGTTGACCAGCAAGATATTAATTTATCGATCTGTGTAAATAGATCTTGCGGAGCAAAATCCTAGTCGCGGATATGGTGCATCTAGTATAAGTGGTGGTGTTGCTTTGTTGGATAGCGTCGAAAGAGATATTCATGCTCACATAAAAGAAATTGAGAGTAAGATTCTTACTATCGTTGACAATCTATTGGGTGGTCAAATATCAAAATGGACAGCTAGGCCACCGGTACCATCGAAATCGTTTAGAAACATTTCTAGGTAAATATCGTTTCATTCGTTCACGTTATACGACCATGGACATCAATTTGAATTAATCATAAATTTATTACAGTTATTTAATGAAACTTCACGAAGCAGTTTCTGGAATTCTTCCACCCGTTGAAGTACAAACTCTGTATCGTACAGTAAACACATCTTTCAAAGAAAAACTTAGAGAGCAATTAGTCAAAATGAATATAGTAAATAATGGCGGGCCACAACACGGTGTTGTTACATCTGAACTTACATTTTATCTTGAAGCATTACGAAAATTGAAAGTGTTACCGACTAACGAGTTGGATGATAATTGGATGAGTGACATATGGACCAGATAACATGCAGAGCGTGTGATATATTGCATAATAGAAGCGATGAAATATTGTAGAAAAAGGTGACTAATCTTTACTGTCGTCTTCCCTTATATAAATTCATATCTCAATAATTTTGTTGAATTTTTAAAACATATGGTGTGTAATGGTACTATTCATATAAATATTTGCAATTATTTTACTTGTAAGGTTTTATGAAACATAAGCTGAGTTTATACATATTAAGCAATTCAGCAAAAGCAGTTTTTATATTAGATATTTTAGCACTTGTAATATATCTCAAATTAATATAATTTTGCGTGATGCGCAGAAATTGTATAATAGAAGGACCAACTTTTCATTATCAACTTATTTATTTATTTCTTCTTTTTCGTGAAAGTTTCAATCTTTTAAAAATTAGAATTTTGGGGGAAAGAATAAAGAATAGAACATTGCAAATGTACTGCCAGATTAATTCTGGCAATAACCACCTGAACATTTTTATATAATATGTACTGTTTTCATTAATTTATTTTCATTAATAGATTATTAACAGTAAAAATGATTTATTATTGAACACAAATCTGCAAGAATTTTATAAGTAAACCTTTCCGTGTTACCATGGCACCCAGTGTATAAACATTCTCATAACCTGTGCACACCCAGGAAAGTGCTATCGTGTATCAGTTATAACATTTAATCACGTTTAATAACATTGAACTCAATGGCAGATAAAAATTTGTACGTATTTATTGACATTTATTGTTAGGAATTCTAATTTCTAAAAACTCCTTATTATCAAAATTTTTTTATTAATTTTGAAATTCATTTGTTAAAACACTTTTAATACCTTGCATTATATGTATATATGTACAGTTGCACATTGATCTACACGTTACTTTTTTTTTCCATTTCAATTGTTAACTGTAACTGTAAAATGCAGTAATTATGTTGTAGCTGAAGCGGTGGAAATATCAAAATATTATATGATTATGTTCTAGAGATGAAAATATTAGGAACACCGCATTATCCCTTTGTTTCGAAGAAGAACAACGACGTAAAACCGACCGAAACGAATCACACGAACGTTCAATCATCATTGTTGGTAGCAAGAATGTTGTACGTAATGTTATAAGTAAAAAATACTAAATAATGTTTTTAAAAAACACTTATATGCCTTGTGTATACGAAAAAAGAAATATGAATTCTTAGGGTAAAACGACGATCGTACATCGGTTTCTTGAAAAGGACGAGACACCAAAGCCAACTATCGCGATTGATTACTCCTACGGTCGTAAAATCGGAAAGAGTTTAGTAAGTTTTTATAACAATTTCGTTGTAAACTACAAATTGAATAAAACAAGTTACTCCAATTGAAGAAACTATAATGATGGATTAACACGTTTTAATAGTCGATAGTAAATTGTATATATTTCTATTGTTCACTGGGGTGTACAGTCTAATTAGTTACCTTGATATATTAATAACAGGAAGATAATCAATTTATGATGAAAATATAGTTTCGGAAATGTCAAAGCCAAACAACTGTTAGCAACTGTTATTTTTATCTAAAAAAATAACTAACAAACTGTAAAGAAATTATATTAAAAATATGAAAGTAAATTTGCTTACACAAATAAGTACCCGCATCTGTTATGATTATTAAGAAAAATGTTCAACTCTCAACCTTTTCTCATCGCTGCAGATGAAAAATATCGTTCACATTTGGGAAATAGGATACTCGACTTCTTCGTTAGTATCAGCTGCAATGACTGGCTTGTCTTTGACTCATTCTCCTGCTCATACCACGTTATTAATAATGTTGGACTTGTCGCAACCAGAATCTTTATGGATCACATTCGAAGAAATTTTCTCAGTAATTCATAGCGCTATGAAAATGAGTTACGATGATAAAACGATTCAGGAACTTAGACAACGACGAATTAATGAACAGAAAAAAGCATTGGAAAAAGAAGTTGATCCATTTCCATTGAAGTTATGCATTATCGGAGGAAAATACGATCAGTTTAAGGTATCGACATGCTCCGTTTTTTCGCTAAAAGATAATGTTACAAATAACAAACGTTTGGTAATTTTCAAAAGGGTTTAGACACGGGTACCAGAGAATTAATCGGGAAAACATTGAGAGCTATTGCTCATACTTTAGGAGCAGGTCTCTATTATCATTCTTCTAAAGATAAGACCCTCGTACGACAAACTAAAGACGTATTATCTCATCATGGATTTGACACCCAACTTTCGTGAGTTTCCGTCTTAGATATCTTGCTATCGATAATAATATTGTGATATTAATACGTGCGTTCCTTTCGAACAATTACAAATCAGTAATAGCAGGTGTACAGATTTCGAGAAACCGTTAGCAATACCAGCCGGTACGGATTGTTTCTCATCAATCGATTTACAATTTCCTCCAACGCGTCCTGCAGCTATATTGGACGCCATCAAAAACGTTTACATTGCTCGTATCCCGCAGCAGTCGAAGAATAACGATATCTTAAAAGATCCTAGTAACGACTCTAATTTTAACGAGCCAATCATTGATAGATTACGAGCTCAGAGAGAAGAGGTACGCTATTACATTGCTTTACTTATACAGGGTGTCCCTGAAAAAAAGATGGTTTTCTTAACACTTTCATAAACGTAACGAACGGGTGTCGTTATCGTCGTAAAATGATACGATGCTGGTTTAATTAGCGGTACACGGTTCTGGGCGTCCCGAGATTAATCGGTGCCCCTTCCGAATGATTTAATTTACGACCTCGTTACATCGCGACCAAAAATTTGACGCTCGATTTTCTTCAGTCCTCGAAGGTGGTTTTGAAACCATCCCCCTCGGGAATTCCTCTTTAGCGAAATCATCCCCCTCGGTTTCTGGAAGCGGAGGATCGAAACTTCGAGCTCGCCGAGTGCTGTGTTATCTACTTCTCTCATCGGCGATGACATAAGTGTTAATGACCTATCGAAATAATGAATATGAAAATTGTGTTCGATATGCAGACGGTATGTTGATGGAACATTTTTGAAGGTCATGTTTTCAGAGGCACCTTGTACGTCGTAGAAAAATACAGAACTCTCGTTCACTTTGCGAATGTTTTATCGATTAAGTTATTTTCAGTCCCTGTTGAAATACTTTCGATGTGTTATTAATGTACAACTTTCTCTTTCTAATAATGAAAAAATTGTTTTAAGGAAATTGGTATTCTACTTCATGATATGTTGGAAGGCCGGACACCGCAAATTCTTATCCCAGATCCATCGTAGATGGGAATAACACCTGCGGACAAGTTGGAGAAACGATACTTATCGCGTATATTTGATTTTGCAAAAGCTAAAAATAATGTTCAAAAATGAATTACAGATTTATGAAAATATTATAACTAAAATTTAATATGTTATTAATAAAATCGTTAAGAAATTTCACAAATCTTTTCATAATGCAGTTACCATGGCATGTTATCAATGCATAACACGAACAATGCGGTTCTTCGAACAATGCGATTAATTTATCCAGAGTGTAATTATTATCTATAATCCCTTCTATGAAAAAATTAATAATTTATGAATTCTCTTTTTACATATTCATAACCAATAAAAACTACGATCGTGTTATGGATAATGTATTTGTATACCTGAACGTATCCATATGAAGATATCTTTATAGAGAAAAAAAATGAATGATTTAAAAAATGTTTTCAAAATTTTCTTAACGTGTGTTCCTCTTTCAAAAAAATCCTATGTCGTGATCGAAGAATATCGGGGAGGGGACGGAAATGGAGGGTGTCACCATACAGGTTTCCGACGTTTCCAGCGGTAATAGAACAGTATACTGATAAGAGAAGCAGTAGTGAACGGTGACGCGTGCGCGTTACCGTAATAATGCGCATGCGTTTTAAGCTACGGTCGCTCCCGATACGCGGATAGTTGGAGTCAAGTGTTTACGAAAACGGGCCCCGGCTGGGGGTTTTTCGCTGCGTTGCGGATCTCGCTGTCCGGTTTCGGCTACCACGGTGAAAATGCCGCTGTGAAAGAGAAACCTGTGCGCCGTGTGCTCTTTACGAGCTAGCTGCGGCACGAGGAAACAGCGTTAACTGTCGCTCGCGGATTTTCACATTACTGGTTTCGCTGATTGCGGCATTATTATCTTTCTCGCGGCTCCTGTCACTCCCTCTGTTCCTCTCTTTCCCTCTCGGTCTCGTCCTTCCCCCACCAAATCTCATCCCACTATCATTCTCTCACTTGCTCTTTCACCGCTCTCTATTCATCCACTCACCACCGTTGATTCCTCTTTTCTGTCCTCCTTTTCGAACGCCAGTTTACGCCAAGATTTGACACTTGAAGATCTCGTCGCTGTAGAAGTGCCGCGGGAGTTTTGTAATCGTCGGCCACGGAGCTCCACCGGCGGTTCGACAGGTGAGTCGAATAATTCTAATTGTCAATGGGTATTTATTTAAAAAACTGGTGTCGTTAACAATGTATACCTGTCACTGTGTGAGTCAGCTAAAACAGGTATTGTAATGATCATAATATATCGTTGCGATCATAGACATAGCCCCCTCCTGCGGTTGCTTCTCAAGTTATCGATTTCGATGTAAATGCGACCTTTCTCGACCACGGCTTTACTCGCTCGTCCTTCTCGCGCACGTTTATTCTTGCGGGATCAACTTCTTTGAACGATCAATATCGCGCTAAACATCGATTCCGCGCATTGTCATTGGGCAGAGGAAAAGAAAATAAATGATTTCTTTCATTTTCCTCTCGCGTTCATAAATGGTTATCTGAGATTCGAGCGTAACACTCTGTATATCGCAACCCGCGAGTAAAAGGTAACGCTCTTGTAATACGAATTAATTACACGGACTGTGGAGACTGACAGTTAAATAGAAGCTGTTTTCCAATAAACAAGCGTCACTTTTAGAAGTAGGCATACTGGAACCTGGTGTCAAGAATTTATTTGTCTTTGTACACCTTAGTATGTCTGTAAATATTGATTCGTTAAATGTTGATTAATTATTGTAAATTGGCCCCTTTATCAATCTAAAATTAAAAAACATAATACGAGGAAACATTACATACGACCAATGTTCCCTCCAACAGGTGCGCATGCGCAGACGCGTATAAGTATTTTCCGGCGCAGCTTTTTTTCGCGCGACATTTGAAAGATTAGTTGTCAAATTTTTCTACCCAAAAGAACGACTAGTTACCTTCATAACAAAATTTCAAATATCTACTCTGCGTTAACATCAGTTCCGACGACAGACTTGTCTTTGACTCATTCTCCTTGTCATACGATGGTACAGTACCGAGCATAGTAAACTTCTCTAGGTCCTAAAGTCTAGAAAAAATAGCAATGTAGGGGAAAGAGATTCTAATTCAGAATTCAGATATTCAGAATTAATTTAGTTAACGAAAATAACGCATCACTAATTAGGGGTTGAAAAATGACAATTGATTTCTTTCCACTAAAGTTATATGCATTATGTACCTAAAATTGATTATCACGTTCTTTCTAATTTAAAAAGAAGTATAGAGTAAAATCGATTCGGCTGTTCTTCTTTTATTATTCAGGCATATTTTCAACGTTATAAAACACTAGATATACAACCAATCAATTTTAGACAAAAGATCAACGGATATATTGAACAGAGATTAGAAAGCGCCTATTGATTTCAATCACAATTGACTGTTGACCACCAGATGACATTCGTTTTGAGGAAAATTCTCGCGAGGAAAAAGAATAGTGCATGTAATATAATTAATCGGTATTGATATTTTGTTATAACTTACTTGGCGCGGAGGACACCGTGATCAGGAAGGCGGTTCCTTCTGGGCGAGGCCCTTCCATTGCACTGCGGTGGGGCTGAACCTTGCGAATACTCCTAATGTGGGTATGTCGAGCGCACAATTTTTGGTAGTCGGGACCAGCGTTCGCGCTGTCCCGGATTTATTATGTCGAAAAATAACATAATTGAAGGGGTTGCGGCAAAAAAATGAAAATTGAGAAAATCCAAAATTTCTTATCATCCATAAAATAATAATTATTTTATAACACGGACAGTGCAAGAATTCAACGTTTTTCGTTCAACGATTAACTCTATCAACGGAGGGGGTAGGTATCCCGTAAGCGTGTATGTACAGACACGTATATTTCACCCTAGCGAAATGTTCTCATAGAAAGGTGACGCACGGAGTATCGTGGGAACCGTCTCGCCCGATATAAGGCACCATGTGCATTTTTATAGGGCACGTAGACATCCAAGTAGCTTATACAGTCCTTTGTAATGAATCAACGATTCTTCTGGCCAAGTATTGACCCGAAGGATTCTCGAGTGCGGCGTTAGTTGCCCTAATCCTTACGACTTTCGCTACGAGATTTCGATAAAAATTTGTATAATAAATATTCGATAAAAAATAGAGTTCTATTTTAAAAAAATATAGGGGTGCATCGTCTTCACCCTCGAAGTGAACGTAGCAGCAGTGCTTCGTACATCACGTAAAAGGCTCCCTTGAACTTTAGAAAAAACACGGAAGCACTATTTTCAGACTGTTCCTAGTATTTCCCAAGAAAACAGCTTGCTACTTATTGGATCGATTACCAAATTGAAGAATAGTAAAAAGAATTATGTAATACACCTATAGTGGCACTACATTTACATGTACATTTACATTTGTATTGTAGTACAGGTACCTTTATACATACGAAGCTACCTGCCGGTTTGAAGTTCATGGGAATGTACTGACATGTGGTTTTTATCTGAGACCATATGGTGTATCAGAAAATATACAAAAAAAATCAAAAACAAATCCAGCACAGATATTGATTTATAGCTGTTTGATTATTAATCAAGCGAACAACTTGGCAAGATATTAAACACTTGGCACTGTTAATCAAGTTAAAGGACCTGACCTGCCATAGAAGAAAATTCTAACAGTAAAGGAACATTGTAGATGTTACCTCATTCGCTATAAAATTCGAGAAAAAAAGGATCACCTAAACCATCACGACATAGTACCTTCATTCAAGTCGACTAGACCATTTAAGGCTTAACCCTTTCTCTACTATAGACGACTATAGTTCTCAGGAATTCTTATCAAATTTCTTATTGCGAATCAAATTTTGTTAATAAAAATATTGTATTTACATTCGGATATTGGATATGTATACACACCGATAGGAATTTTAAACGGCTATTTAAAAAAGCTGACACATCTCTTCCGGAATGTGGCGGTACCCCATTCAGTTACAACCACGTACATTTCTTCTCGCTATAAGAGGGATACCTCCGCTAAATATAAAAGCATTTCATTTGATAAAAAACTGCGGTTGTTTGATGTGTAGTCTGATGAAAAATTTGTTTATTGAAAACTAACTTTCTGTTGCTAAAGATTTGGATATAACTATGAAATAGACTATTTAATAATTAAAAAAAAAAAAGATGTAGGAAGAGACCACTTGGTTTCACAGTGAACCTCTCTTTTAGTCCTGTCTTAGCAGATGTACGATCATTCGCAGCAGCAGCTGCACTCACCGCCGTAAACTTCTAGCACCAACCCCGATCTAACCTTACCTGAAACTTCGAACCATCGAAATCTTTCCCAAACGTACAATTTGATAGACGCTAAAATAATTCCATCGTATTATTTCGTTAGAGTTTCCACGATGTTGATCGAGCTCGCTTTTTGGGTTGCATAAATGCAACCGAGAAACCGGTTTTTCGCGTTAAAACTCGGCTTTGTTGGACAGCGAGATGTTCAGAGGAGATGAAAACAAGCATAGCAAAAGCAAGTTTGTTTTACAATAGGAAATAAGGCACATGGGATTGATTGTAACATCCACGGGTACCATGTAAAAGAGGGGATTGATTTCGTACTTGAATGGATGGAATGCAAAGACGATAGGAATTATTGGAGTTCAGATTTATTATAATTTTCAAATAGGCGAAGAATTAATGACGGTAATTAATTGTAACTGCTACAATGCGTGCCCCTTAAAGTTGACTGGAATGAATTTTCAAGCCCCTGCACAATACCAAAAGTAATACACAAATCGGTACAAGATATGTACTAATCAATTACTGATGCATAGAAGATGACATCAGTAAAATACCGAAGAGGGGACAGGGCACCAATGAAAGAAGGTGCATCCCTGCCACACCGTAGGACCTGGGGTAAAGAGACCTGGGCCAGTTTCAACCATGGCATTCGCTTTCCGAGTGTTACAGGGGGGGGTTGTTGTACGTTACTTTGCCACATTATTGGAAGACGAAGCCTCGTCGGACTCTTTTCTGTTCAAAGTGAAAGTGAATACATTTACTCCGTCTTATGACCGCATTGAAGCGATGCCAAATGTGATTGACAATGTGCAGTGTTCTCAACAACTTTCCTTCGACGATAAACAGTGAACAGTATAATTCCTGCTACACGCATTAGCTATCGAAAGTTTCGTTCGGTATACGAATTAATACCTTCACCAGATGGCGCGGAAGCTTGTCGAAGAAAAAACAGCAATTTTATTTAAACATTGTCAAATACTTCTGTGCGGTCATATATTTATTCAATCTTTGTTGATAATTTTATCAAATTATTTAAAATCTATCAATTTTCTAAATAGAACATTGATCGCAAAGTTGAACGGTGAAATATTTTTACGTTTTAATTTTGAAAAATGTTCAATTGACTGGTAATATTTTACGAAGAAAATCAATTTCGCGTATCGTCGTTTATGGATTCTGCACCGACGCGAAAAATCAAACGTAAGCTTTTAGTTCCGGTGAAATCGCCGGAAGTGACTGAGCGTGACGACAACAGTCCTAACGGAAAAACGTGGGAATTCGTACTATGGCTGTTTCGTCATTTCGTTAACCACATAATATAATTTAAATATCCATCAACGAATAAACATTTTCATTTTCTACTTAACACTGTAACTAACAATGTTAATAATCTGTAAATAAAATGAAAGATATTGTATCGACAATCTGACGACGAACCCTTTGCGTATCGTTTAAATGTTAAAGAAAAAAGGAGTATAAATGAAAGAAAGGAATTTTCACTATTTTAATACAATTTGTAAATATCTTCGTAAAAAGAAACCAAAAGTGTACATACGTAAAAGAAATTGAACAAAAGAGTCAATGTTTTCCTTACGAAGTCTCGACGGCATTTCCAGCCAGGTGAAAAGAGAATAATACGAAACGTTTGAAAAGGAACGTCAAGTTCCAGGTAAATCAGAGACTGGAATCGTCATCGATTAAAAATAACTAGGCACGGAGAGAGATTACCAAGCGACGATGATTAAGAAGCAAAAGCCGAGGATTTCGCGTGGCGAAGATGCCTAGAAGCGGGTAACAGGATACAAGAGATCCCCACTACTGTTTTGTAAGGTGAGCTAGAACAGAGACAACTAAGAGAGGATAGTTGGAATCCCACTCTAGGTAGGGTCCATGACGTCAACCTCTAGGGCCAAGTCGTACGACCAGTTTGAACTGTTTGCTTCTGACAAGAAAGAAAGAAAGAAAGAAAGAAAAAGAAGAGGTCTCTTTACCCGTTCGTCGATCCGTCCCGATAGGTGTACATTTTTACCGGCCGGCTTCTGGCAACGTCGCGCTGCCATGCCTATTTAAAACATTCACTGTCCGTGAGAAGATCGAGATTGTTTGAAACTTTACGGCTCTGATTTGATTGTCGATTAGACAGAATTTATTAGGAAACAGTGGAAAAATATAGGAAGCGACAAGTTGTTCAGTGTATTGAAACCTCACGATGAAACTCAGTCTGTTGGAGATGATACAACACAGTGGTCGATCAGGAAGTTCTCACAGTTATTCGCGTTCTCAGTGTCGTTTTCGATCGTTGTGTATACAATTCTCGAATAAAAGAGATTTAAAAAATCTTTCAATCGAATGACCAATGCTATACGGAGTCGTTGTACCCGTGAAAGTGTCCTTGATGGAATAACACGATATAATGTTGGGCCCAAGTGTATCGAGGGTGCATAAAATAAAATAGTGTTGTTTCGTTCGAGGATTATCGTTTAAAGTGTCCGAAAAGTGGAGGAACGTTCGGTGGTAGTGTCACTGCGCATGGTGTACCAAAGGAAATAAGGATCAAGGGAAGGACCCAGGGGTGTTTGAATTGTTGATGCGGCCGCTATAGCACGTTCTGAAAACATCAGCGTGTGGAAAGAAATGGGAAACCATCCATCCGCCCACCAACCGCTCGAAAGAGCTACCAGCCATGCTGGAAATGGTATTCGCCTCTCGGTACGTTGCAATCTTGTTTTACATCAACGATAACTCTCGTTAACAGATGCCCACGTGTCGAGGCTTGTTTCTCGATGCAGTACCGTTAAATGGAGCGTTAGTTGAAGCAATCGGCCTTTCAAAGCTTGACCCTCGATTATCGAGGTTTTAATTAATCAATCGCGTTACGAATCTTAGGAGCACGTTTGTAAATGAGAAAATTAGTTGAAAAATTTCCTTTCTATCGCGTAACGGAATAAGGATAAAATGTGGTAGGAATCTGTAGAATGTACGAGGGGGGTCACGTGACTGGTGGTACAGGAGGAAAGGTGATGATTCTACCTGGGAGAATACACCTCGCTACTTCTTTGTTCGTATTTATCGATTTTGATTGAACGCAGCCTGGAGATAACTCGTTGAATTTAAAACAATTCAAGAAATCTTTATTTGAATTTAATTTTAAGAAACTTTTATTACTCATTTCATGATTGCATAAAAAGTTAATACCTAATAAATTCTAGCTGTTATGCGTGTATGTATGAGTCATACGTTTTTTCTCAACATCAGTAATATTCTTTTCTTCATAAATGGTAATTTAATCTATATAAATCAAATCGAGATTTAGGGGTAACTGACCCTTCTGATCCCCCGTCGCCCCCCCGCACCCGATTGCGCCACTGACTGAAAGGATAAAGCATTCAAACATTGGTTGGTATATTTGTGAAACGTACTGTACCTTTAAGCGGTAGTGCGTAAAGAAGATATTCAACCAGCCTATAAACAGATTTTACTGTATTTACTGTGCAAAGTCATGTGTCTTCACATAAGTGCTTGCACTAGACGGATATTACACAATTAAGTGTATAACTGGTTTTGCTACTATCACCTGGGCTGATAAGGATCACAAGTAGGAAAGGAATAATAAAAGGGTTCTGCAAGAAGAGGGACACCTGTAGAGAGATTGGAACAGTTCCAGGAATAACTATTAAAAATCCATTTTTTTAGGTGTTTTTCTTACTCGTTTTCGACGTAAACGACTTTGATATTTTATCGTGTACAGGTGTAAATATCTGTGTTTGCTTTAAACCTCGAGCGTGATATTACAGGGTAAATGAATAAATTTAAATGTCTACGCATTTAATTGTTCCGTGACCCTAATTAACGTATTCGTAACTACTGACGTGATACATTCTTTTTTTCAAAAGATTTACAATTTTCATTTAGAAACTTACGATTTTTACGTTCGATAAAAAAATACCATTCATTACACGCCTCCTTAGCAATGACATGGAATCGATTTTTAATAAAACTGATTCATAGCCATGACACATATATAGATATGGAAGAGCCCCTGTGACAGGTCGGCGGTGGACCGGTGATACACCGGTGCGAGGCGGGTTGCCCAACTTAAGGGGCTAGAAATTTGAAGTTCCTAATTTCCTCCAAAATCTATGGACATCCTAACGTTGATTAAGTTAAAATTGTTTGAAAACTGAATTAAAAATAAAATGTACGTAGGTACTCTCGTCGCGTTCCGTTGATAAATAATCACGGATGAAAGTTGAGTTAAGTGCAAGGTATGCTGAATTGAAGCCAGCAGAGTTCATTCTCAAGTGGAATGTATGGGACGAACTTAATAAAGCGAGTTTGATATGATTATGATGGATCACGCGTGTACAAATGTGATTTATTGTTGCAATGAATGCAACTCTACTTTAACAGTGGCTTGACCTATAAAAGTAGTATACTTTAAAAGTCGGACAATTGTGATACACGAAACTCTCATTAGCAGATTACTTTCGAAATTATAAATTTATATTTTTCTTGGTAAAATACTAGCATTTATATAAATTTATATTTCGACCAATGGTCGGTACTGACGGTGTTTTTTAACACCTTGTACCCTTCTTTACCGTGGCATCGATGCATACCGTGTTATCATTCACAGGCGCGGCTGGACAATAAAAGCCCCCAAAGTGCTTTCTAAATATTTAACCATTTCACCGCGGACAAGTTATAGCTTTACTCGGCGTAGCATTCAAAGTTATACACGATTATTTATTTATCATGTTCAGAGTAGTATCTACCTGCTGTTCCCTTGGTGAAAATTGCGATACCGGATCTATCTCTTTATGTTTCGATACGCACGAGTTGTCTCTGCATGCGTAAATAACAACACATGGATTCTTTACCGTCATATTTTCTTTCACTCTTCAAGGTCGTACCTGATGATTAGTGTAAGACCAAACCAACATGCGAAACTGTTGCATGAAATACCACGAATAGAAAAATTGCCATCGGAAAAGATGTGGCATTCTAATGGTAATTATTTCATTAGACCAGTGTTTCTCAATCTTTTTCTTCATGATCGCTAATAGCCAAATAATACTAACTCTAGAATATTAAAATACCGAGGGTGCTAGTTAATATTTAGAAGGGTGGAAGGACAGACCCACCCTGACCCTTAACTTACATAATTACGGCAATGTCCCCGCTCCCATTTTCCTTGAAATCATCCTTTTGTTCTAACATTCGTCCTCGAATGTCTGCCTCGTCCTCCTCTTTTGCACGGCTCAGTGGCTCTCTTGCATTCTCTTTTTCTCCAGTATAACTTTTTACTTCAATGTACATCTCATACTCCTCGAAAGTGCTTCCTTTTATTCGCAAAAATCAAAATTGGCAAGTTCCAAAATTCTCTTCAAGGTTGGCGTGTCCAAACCAGGTGCCATTTGAAAGTATCTAACGCTACCATTGCCAGTTCCTCCTATTACCTTGACTCCTTTATTAAAACTCCATTCGGTAGGTTGGGAATACCTGAAAAGTATAAAGTATAGTTAGCAAGGTAGGAATTACCACTCGTAAAACTACCTCTGGGTACCATCATAAGGATCTTAAAATCGCGAGGGGACAGTCCACGTAATGCTGGTTCACCCTGGTCCCATGTGGTTTATCTTAAAACGGTGTGCTTCGTGGGATCAGAGAGTCTATTTAAATTGTAACGAAGATAATAAATTACTCTTTTCGTGATTTTCAGCGTGAGAGGTCACCGGGGAAAAGAATGGATCGGCTGCGACGAAGCTTCCGAGATAGCTTCCGACGACGGAAAGATCCTCATGTACCGGAATCCAGCAAACCCCATCAATGGCAGGCGGATGAAACTGCTGTTCGTTCAGCTACATGCGCTTTCCATGTTAAGGTATGAATCCTGCAATTAACATAATTATTTTAATATTCAGCAGGATAATTGTCCGATTTCTTGTACGTATTTATTATCAGGGGTGTCGATTAATATTTCACTTTCAATTGTACAGTACCTGGGATGTGTAGAGGTGTTCGAGTCAAGGGGCATGCAAGTATGCGAAGAAGCTTTAAAAGTACTTAGGGTAAGTAACGATGAAAGTTAATTATGAATACGTGAAAATTGAATGAAAATTCTTTGTAGAATTCAAGACGTCGGCCAGTACGAGCCGTGCTACACGTATCAGGCGACGGCTTGAGGGTTGTTGAAGACGAAACGAAGGGATTAATTGTTGATCAAACGATAGAAAAGGTTTCATTTTGCGCGCCGGATCGAAATCATGAAAAGGGATTTAGTTATATTTGTAGAGACGGAACGACTAGGCGATGGATGTGTCATGGGTTTTTGGCGTTAAAAGAATCGGTAAACGTAAATCCCATAAGTTGTTAACCTGGGTAATCAGGGTTAATTACAATCTTTCTATTTCTATCGTATATAAGGTATGAACGGTTATTGATTTATTTTCTTCTTTCAGGGAGAACGTTTGAGTCACGCGGTAGGCTGTGCTTTCGCCGCGTGTTTGGAGAGAAAACAGCGGAGGGACAAGGAATGCGGTGTCACGATGACGTTCGATTCAAAAACTTCAACGTTCACGAGGAGCGGCAGCTTTAGACAGCCAAGTCTTACCGAACGATTGCAGGATTCGCGCGAACGTGCAGTAGGTCAGTTATTTCTTCGATATCGTTTCTCCTTTATATTATTCTTCAACTTTTGATCATTGTCTAAAATGTGCAAGATGTTTTTCCGCAGATGTACCTCCGGTGAAACAGGTTTACAACCCATTTGCGATCGAGAGACCACACGCCACCTTGTCGATGCTCGAACGACAAGGTTCCTTCCGTGGTTTCACGCAATTGAATCAAGCTTCTCCATTTAAGAGGCAACTTAGTTTACGGATCAATGATCTTCCTAGTAATCTTGAACGAGCCCGTAGCCACAGCCTCGAGCCAACAGATTTATCGAGAATGCCATCCACTATGTCTCAAGTCGTACCTTCGAAACCATCAGGTAATTATTCTAATTAAGAATTTCCCAGGAAACGTTTACCTTAATATTACATGTATCTTTGATCGACAAGTGGAGATTAATTGTAAAAATGAACTTTGTGTTGCAAACGAGTCACTTCTGATAAATTGTTTGTACATTTTGTGTCTTGTAGAGTAATTCCTTTGAACAAAGCACATCCTCTACTCTGTCTTCTTTTACATAAATATTTCAGTTCTCAACACTGAATAATATGTTTCTTTACTTTTGCAACAGAGTTCGAAGGAGACGACGAAGGTCATTATTTTCTATTCCGTCACTTGTTCTTATTGCTTGCCCCCTTCCTTTCCTTCTCTTTTCGTGCTGAATGACGTTTTCTCCTCCGTGTTTAAATATACAGTTACATTTCATGTACACTCGTTAGACGGAATTAAAATAATAGAAGATACAGAAAACGAGAAACAATGTTCTTTGCTGTATTAGTTTTGTAGTTTTTCTCGAATGTACTTGTGTTAGAATACATTTTCATCTTTTACCGACACATGTATACTATCTCAAAGAAAGTACACCATTACCACTACATACAAAAAATAACATATACATATAAGAGTAATTAAAATATCTGTAGATTCTTAGTAATAGACAAGCCTAGTAAATACAAATGAAAGAAAAACTTAATCAGAGTAGCCATTAATGTTTTTCTTTTATCGTTCAGATGATTTTTTTAAATACCTTGTACAATCTCTGTCAAATATGTAACACGTGTTAAAAGCATGCACTTACTGTTAGTAGTTTTCAACACCAGTTCAAAGCACCGAATTAATCGTCGAATTACTGAAAGTTTCTTTATGGTGATTCCTATTTTTTTACAGTGAGTCCAATACCGGAAATATCGCCTGGCGGTCAAGATAGCGTTTCAGCTATGTGTCAGCAGCTTTCACGAGGACTTTCTCTTCTTTCGAGTAGCGATGATTTTGGTCCAGTGCCTAGCCGTGGTAGCGCAAGCTCTGTGGCTAAGCAACTCTTCACAGGTTCCACCAGTGACACTCCGCCTGGTATGTTAAAACATAATTAAACGTTAGAATTTATTGAGAATTAAAAAGAAATAATTATTATCGTACCATTACAGTAACGATCAGTAGTTCGCTGGATGAATTAAAGCTACAAAATGGTCCCAGTTTCAATAACAACAACAACAACCATAATAACAACAATAATAATAATGATAAGAACGATGATCTCAATAATTTAAACGAAGGTTCCAGCTGGCAAGAATCTCCGTCGTCTTCGAATCGTATTACACCGACTAGAAACAAAGCTACTAATCAAAGTCCCGTTCCTCCAAGAACAAATGCACCCACTCCAGTCATGATGAACGTTTCAGCAGTTGCCAATGCTGTTGGTGTATTCGGTACACCGTCTTTAGCAAATTCCGCCTTTAGTTCAGTATCGACATCCTCTCTAGGAAGTACATCCACGTCACCTGCAAATACATCGGTACTGGTTAATTCTGGGATCGCATCCATAGCATCAGCACCCACTACTACGCCCATTTTGCCGGCTATTTCTAGTACCGTGGCTGCTGATGTTAGTCAGATTAGTCAGATTGCAGTTTCGAATACTATTTCCACTCCGCCGGTAAGTGGTTTTTAATTTTTTTTTCTTTCTTTTTCAAACTTAACTCTTAATCGGTGAGGTGGTGCATACGATCATGATTTCTATCCTGTTATTGATACTAAAAATTAATCTGTATCTATGAAATTTTATAATACTTCATTATTTCAGGTTCAACCAGTTTCAACAACAACACCATTGCCAAAACCAGAGCAATGGCTGGGTAGTATAACCAGCTCGGTACCATCATCAGTGCAATCTTCTTCGCAAGGACAAACGAGTCCCCGACGAGCACCATCGCTTCACGCAAGAGCTCTGTCTCTGGGATCAGCCGCGATGGGACCAATCGCCAGGACCGGCCCGTCGGATCCGTTCGATGCCGAATGGGCCGAGATTGCTGCGAAAAATCTCCAACAGTCGAACGCAACGAATCCCTTCGTTATGCCAAACGCGACGCAAGCGTTTCAGGTGCAGTTGTAGCGGCAGGAATTTGTTAAGGGAGTTCTATCGATAAGGGAATTGTCGAACAAGTTTTCATGAAATTTGGTATATCACTAGATATAGTTCCTAAAATTACTTGGTTAAATTTTTGTGAAACGAGGGGTAGTATCAAGCGTTTATACGGAGTAAGTCAAGCAAGGATATCTCGCATCTTTTGATTAGAATACGTACCGATAGAATTCCCTTGAATTGAAATACTATACATAAATTGTATAGTTGTTGTTGCATAGTAATATCTTCGTAAGAGAAGACTTCATTTCAAATGAAGGAGAGGCCATCTTAAAGAGATGTTTAATACATACTGATGACGATGTATAACAATGAGCGTGCACAAAACGCGTGTAATCCCCTGACATGTTAGGTAGTTTACGCACACAGCATGAAAATATAGGAATGAAAGAAAAAAAAAATCGTTGGGATCCTATGTTGATCATTAGGAACGAAATTTCATCGGTTAATCAAATATACAATGTTCTAGATATGAATGCACTTATTCGCGGAGCAAACTAGACGTTGTTGATAACCCGCTTGACCCTCTCAGAAGTTGAGCTGATCAATTTTATTTTTTAGCGTGAAGAATTTTCTAAATGTATTTATTTGTATGCGTTTACAATTTGTATTGTACAATTTACAATTTAAATAATTTACTGTATATTTGTTCGTTCTTAATGTTCAAGCTAAACTTAGTAAGTTAATTATATTAATTAAGGTTAATCAGTTCGACTTCCAAGAGGCTCACACTTAAATGTCTATTATGATGTACTTAAAAGAAAGTATACAAATAATATTGAGTAGTATAGATTAGAAAAGATTAATATCATTCCTGCACGAATAAACCAAAATTATCATGCACCCAAGATTATTCAGCCGCCTATAACATATCGCCGAAAAAGAGCAAAAATGAATAAAGCAAAAAACCTAAATTAATGAATTCCGTAGATATAAGGATACACGAAAAGAATTAGAAAAAAAAAAAAAACGACTGAAACGTTAATGAGAAACGTGTCTAGAAGGTGGCCAGTACTTAAACGTGAAAATGAAACTGAATGATTGTTACGAATTACTTAGGAAAACGATGGAAGCGTTTATGATTGGCATGAACAGAAAATTGTTTTACTATTTGCTGTGCATGCCTGGTTTATGAGCTTGGGTAGCACAAACTATATCATTCGTTAACCAGCAGGATAATTATATGTGAATATATTCAACAGAAAAATGATGACGCCTACGCGTCGAATCTCCCCCACACACGCACATGGTACTTAAGCAAAAGATGTTGAACTTTTTAGAGTCGAATATGTATTACGCTATTGTCTAGTATTACGCATTGTCTAGTAATGTACATGCAAACAAGTCAAGCGTTTATCGTAAACTACTCTTGTAAGGGTACGACGACAACGTGTAAGCATTGATGGTCCACGTTCGTGTAGGGCACGCATGAGGTGCTTTTGCATTAATGAAAAGAGGATAGAATAATATTTATGATAGCCGTTTCACGAGGCAACACGGAAATAACGATATATGTAAAGTTATATGATATTGCCAATTGTTATAGCGTTATGTCAGTTGTTGAATGATTGCGGGGAGACACGAACATTCTCCATTTTTGACGTAACGATGAAGAAGAAGATTGAAGTTATGTCTTAAAGTTCATTTCTTTCTTTTTTTTTTTCTTTGTTTTTTGTTAGGTACACTTTTGGTTTTTCAAAATATAATTAACGACTGTCCGTTGCACGCATGAACCTCGTTTCTTCTTTTGGAAAATCATGATTTTTTAAGGAAAAAAAAATAATTTTTACCCTATTGATGAAGTTTGTTTAAATGAAATATAGATTATGTACATTGTTCTTCTCGTTTTTAAACATGTAAAAAATGTGTTAACGTGAAAAAGTTGAAAAGTGCCATAAGACAAGTGAGGGGCAACGATTATTTCCATTTGGTGTTTCTGTTTTTACTATAGATCTTTTTCCTTAAATAGGATTAAAAATATTTTTGAGACAAAGCTCTAGATATATTGTTAAATTAACTGATCATCTTATGTTTTAGAAAATAATTCTTTAACGAAAGTAAAGAAGCCGATAACGAGAGTACTTATTTAATGTACTGAACTTGACAAAAATTATACATATATTAAGATATGTATATGTAAGGCAGGGTGTTCCTAAAGTAAGTAGCAAGTTGAAACATGCAAATTCTTCATGTTAAAGGAAACTGAAAGGTACTTTACGCGTTCGCGTACATAACACTATCAACGTTAAACATTCTAATACATCAAGGAGACTTGTAATGTATTTCTTCTTTCATTGTGATAATAGATACGTATTTAAATTATCTACTCGGTTCATTATCATGCGTTTAATTAGGTTGGTGTGAAAGATTTGACGTACAATTGAATCCAAAATACTATTTATCAATTAAAATAGTCAATGTTAACGTTCATAGATGAATCTTCTGAATCTATGTTTCCAAAACTTATAAATAAACATCCGTAGTTTTATTTCGATAGAGCATTACATCGATACGATAAAGCTTTTGCACAAACCTAATATTTAACACTTAAATCGTTACAGTAATTTTTATGCTTTATACAAG
The DNA here is from genome assembly GCF_907164935.1 of Osmia bicornis bicornis. Classification (NCBI taxonomy): domain Eukaryota; kingdom Metazoa; phylum Arthropoda; class Insecta; order Hymenoptera; family Megachilidae; genus Osmia; species Osmia bicornis. The sequence continues at coordinate 9,432,472 of NC_060223.1, forward strand.
TTCGCATAAATGATGGTACACGAAACGAACGTTAATGTACGGTTCCTGTCCTGCGAAAATTTCTGTGACCAATGTATACTTTTGAATTTTCCATAATGTTGAGACAAGTACAAGAGAATGAAAAAGTTGAAGGTTTGAAGAATGCAAGGGAAAATGAAACGTACCAAACCCTGAAAAAGCGATACAAGAAAATGGTAGAAGGGATCGAAGAAGAGAAAATTAGCTAGGAAAATGTCACTTCGAAAAATGTAGTTATGTTGATAGGAAGAATCTGTGATGGATGACAAACTGTCAAAATTATTTACTGTTCTTAACGCTTAATCGATGAGAGCTAAAGCATTGTTAATTTGACCTATAGCAACATTAACTATTTTCTTAACTATTTAATTAAACGCATACATCAAATTTTATATTTTAAAAATTGCAAATCCTATCGCGTATTCAATAATTATTTTTCACTAAGACGTAGGTTTACGTGTCTCATCAGTTGAGTGTTAAATAATACCAGAGCAAGTATGTAATTCAATATGTTAACTGAGTCATTTTTTCAACCAGAAAGAAGCTGCTTCCCGCACGTGTAATAAAAAGTGAATAAAGAAAAGTTAATTTATTTTGTACGCTACATGTTCTAATACGATGTATTTTCCTCCTAATTAAAGAATAATCATGCAATTAAATATGAAGATCTTTATCTCGATTTCGGCTTCCTTTCATTCTATTCTAAATTAGCAAAAGACCAAAAAATTATTGAAGTGTTTGATAAATTTACATATAGATTTAATATCATGGGGGTGCCAAGGACCCCGGAGCATCAATTGACTGCATACCGACCTACCATCGGGGTTCCGAGGACCCCGAAAGCATCTATTGACTCTGCATACCGACCTATCATCGGGGGTTCCGAGGACCCCGATGGCAACGACACTGGCGCCACCTATCGGGAAATCGCGGAAACTACTTGTCGAGTAGTTTCAGGTCTTTTCGTATAGATGGCGCAATGGTCGAATTGACTCTGCATACCGACCTACCATCGGGGTTCCAAGGACCCCGAATGCAGCGACACTAGCGCCACCTATCGGGAAATCGCGGAAACTACTTGTCGAGTAGTTTCAGGTCTTTTCGTATAGATGGCGCAATGGTCGAATTGACTCTGCATACCGACCTACCATCGGGGTTCCAAGGACCCCGAAGGCAGCGACGCTGGCGCCACCTATCGGGAAATCGCTGAAACTACTTGTCGAGTAGTTTGCGCCGCTTTCGTATAGATGGCGCTAAGATCGAATTTAAAAGAATTGTTTTTGGCGGGTTTTTTAAAATACAAATTTATCAAACAATTAATTCAATAATTTTTTATCTTCATCAGTAATAAATTAAAATATGTTTTATACATAATGTTTAAAAAATTGTCAATATAACAAAATATACATACGTTCGCAACATACTGAATATACTTAAACAAAACAGAGAAAAGGATTGATTTATAAATATCTTTTTCTAAAACTAATTTTTTTATTCCTCTCTTTAAACTTTTCATTATTGTATTCAATATGGCTTAAATTTTCTTCTTTCATTGATACCTCTGTGTATACCTAATTATATGCTAAAAACGGTTACACATAATTATAACAATAAGAAACAATAAACAATAAAGATTAATAATGAACAATTTACATCCATTCAAATAAACAGTTAATGTCTCTTACACAGATACGAATATCATTTTCAATTTAACATTATACAAAAAGTAATTTGATTCTTTTTCATAAAATAAAGAGAAAATTATTTTAACAATCATGATGGAGTGATTATTATCCAACCTTTAAACTAGTTATAATATTTGGAATAAAGTATGTTTAGGAGTATAATTTTACATATAAAAAGTTTTCTTAAAGTATGTATTACAACCTTAACTGGGCATTGAATTCAATTAGCAACATTTGAAAGTATTATTTTTTTAATACATTATATTACAGACTAGACAAAATTGTCTTCCAGAATTTTCTTTGTTTTTTTTCCTCCTAAAAGTGTATCCAATTATTGAAACCTGAGATTTTTTACTTCAAATTTCGCTTTTCATTCGAATGTATTCTTCTATATTCCTCTGTGCGTATTAATTTCTTGTTATCTCTTTCACGAATAAGTGATTTTTATTGTAATTATCACTTACAAATAAATTAGGTTCAACATTAACATTGTTTTCTTCTTCAAGCAAAAAACCAATAATTATGATTATAATATTATTGTATCAATTTCTGATAAATTTACGATATTAAACATTAAAAGTTATATGCATTTTTTTATTTTTCTATCAGCAATGTATATCAATATAAATATTCTATCAATATAGCTCATGTTGTGGTTTTATTACCATTCAGCGCTTTCTGGCGTAACTTCCTGTACTTCTAATTTGAACGCCGTTTTCCTAATAGTGCTATGATATTATGACTTACGCAACATTTTTCTGTATGAATTTTATTTAAAAAACAGTTTTGATTGTAATGTAATAACCAGTTGCCAGCGGAAATCGCCAACTGAAACAGTAAACACTATAAGTGCTTCATTACATTTAATTATTTTAATCATCAACAATAACATCTATGAAGGAAATTGTCTAAAATCTAACTATACCTTCGCCATTATATTTGTTACATCTTAATTGTTCCATTAAATTTTCTAAATTGTTTTGCTGTATTATTTGTTTCATCAAATGATTTTAGAAATAACATAGATTATTGAATTTGTGAAAGAATTATTGAAAACATAATGACAGAGGATTGATCATATTACACTTTTATAATTTCCATTTTTCAACAGTATTATTTATATTAAATTTAATATTATTTACTGCAATACATGGATTTCCGCCAGGAACTTTTTTAAAAATATATTGAATACATATGTAAATTAGTGTACAATAGTACTGTATATGTTTTTCCTTGATAAATTAATAAATGAAATGCAAGTAAAAAGGCACTATATCTGAGTATGGGAAACAATCAGGTATTTAGGCCTCCCTAATTTCTTTTCCTCTATCAGTTCCAATAAATCACAGATCTCTCACTAAAGAAGTTACGCCGTTGTGAAAGAACAACTTCCATTCTATTCCATTCCATTTCAATATACATACATAAAATCGTATTCATTCAATATTAAACATATGCATATGTTAAGAAATAAATCAGTGTGAATTATAAACAGCCACTTTTAAACCAGTTTTAGTGGTATTCAATAATATATTGGAAGCATAAAGAAATATATAATTGTACATCGTTTTATAAACTAGGATGGAACCATTATATAACTATGAACAATCAAATCTTTCCTTTCAGTATTAATTATGCTTGACTAGTTGTGGGAAAAATGATCAATTGGCAAGAGAATGTTCAATTGTTCCACACTCAGCACACCATACTATGTTTCCAGAAATGATAAATATTTTACATTATGTAAAAAGACCGGTGTCGCTTTATATTGACTGCTAAGGATGACATTCGTCTAATGATCATTTCATTAAACAGGTGTTTCATGATCAGTCTCTTCAATTCTTCCCAATCTCCATGCATTTGGATCGCCTGCTGCTGCAACGAAATAATATAAACATTTTTTTTACTTATTTTCCATAACATTAATTAAGATATTTAAAATAGTAATATATTTGTAATATATAAATTGTGTGTATATATACAATCACGATATCTACATATAAATAAGAAAATATATTATTATCGGAATAATAATAATAATATGTATTACGTAATATAATACATACACAGAGGGGAGTACCAGTTAAGGAATTATAAAACTCTAATAATTTTCTACTGCGTACTAAAAAGACTTTTCATCTGAAAATGTTCACGATTCTTTACAATACAGGATATTCCAGAAAGATTATAAGTTTGATAATAATAATAATACAACATTGTAACTACAATTGTAAAATAAACAGAATATAAAATAAAAGTACATAAACGCAAAGACAACTCACCTGGAAACAATAACCAGAAGAAAATAAATGAAGTTACCCAATGATATTTGTATAAATCTATGGACATCCATTGTAGAAATATAACATAAATTTGTGCAAAGTAATTGCACAATTTGTGTCACAGGAATGTTACAAGGAGGACTGAACATTGCTGTGTTGCACAGGATGTAAGGTAGGTGTACATAAGTGATTGATGTGATGCAAAGTGTTGTTCAGCACTTCCTGAGTTGTGTACAGCAGCGGCATTCTTTCTTCTATCCAAAGCAAAATTAAAATTTTTGCAAAATTATAAAAAGGGTGTTCTGTATGATATAATAAATTTGCAAATGTATATCATTAGTATCAAATTTCATGCAAGTAACATGCCACCAATCATGCAAAAGATAAACAATTTGAAAATATACTTGTCACATAAACAATAAAGAAGATTGTACGTTTTTAGAATTAAATATACTACACATAATAAATTCCCATTATACATGATAAATTTATAAATATCAACAAAGATACAAAACGGTATTCAATGTAAATATACAACACACATGCGTGTGCTTACCCCACTATTCTACGTAAATGTAGTGTATTATAAAAATTTCTTACAGTTTTAGGTAATGTGTATATAAATAATTAATTACAGAGTTAACTTACACGCATTTGTATATTATAAGTTAATTATCTATATACATATTATCCTATACACATCTTTTAAGTGTTTTAATACATAAGTACATGTCAACGATTTACAAATGACATAATTAAACGGTCTAATAATTTATTAACATTTAAATCATACTCTTTATTATACTTTATTATAAGTTATTGCTTTTTTTTTTTTTAATTTCACACATTTTATTAAGAAAAAGCTATTGGTTGAAAAGTACTTACCTTGAAGTTGACGACTGATGAGAGCAGTAATACCTTGACTATCGCCCGTCTTTTTCACAACAAAAAGTTTAGTATCAGGATCATTTTCTAAGGCGCCAATACCACCTAAACCAATTACTTGTCCATTTTGTTGCTGATGACTGCTAGCAGCCATTGTTTCACTAACCTAATAAAAAATAATTATTAAATTAGAAATATCGTGAGCTGCATTATTAAAGAAATTTAAAATGATCAGTCAATACAAGAATATTTATAAATATAAACATACTTGCATCAATTTTTTGACTACATCTCTTCCCAAAATATGATCAAACACTGCCTGCAGAAATTGATCACTAATTATGCTTAATTTTAACTTGTCTCTATGCCATAATAATATCCTTGATTCTTCCATAGCTGTTATTGATACCTAAATATATCAAGAGTATCAGTTTATTTTCACAATTATATTTGGATTTACATGTATGTTAACCAGCAGGGAAATCACCCCATATTATTCAAGTACACACATATAACGAATGCATAAAATTGTTACAAGTATATAAACCTGAAAGTACTCGTCCGTTGATACACCAAACCATTCTGGAGAATCCAGGAACTGATGTGGGAAGACAATATGTAATGCTCTTCCATTTTGTGATACTACTAACCTGAAGAAGTATATGCAACAAAAATTATTAAATTACTGTTGTTTAAACATTAATTAATTTTTAATTGAAAAAAAAAGCTACCTGATAAACAAATATCGATTATTATTTATAGTGCTAACTTACTTTCCAGAAAGTACTAATGATAAAGAATCAACTTTGGTCACTTTTTCTTGGGCATAAACCTCTTGATATTTCAATTGCCGAATAATCTTCATACAATTTAATACTTTTTTAAACTGATGACGTGACACTCTCAGTGGCTGGAACACTGCAACATATACCTATAAAAATTAAAAGACTTTGTAATATTCTTTATCATATATGAAGAATTTGCACGTTTTGGCTTACTGTTTATTTTTTGAGACATCTTGTTTACTAACAAATAAATAAGTATCCTATAATATCAGATTAAACAATTTCAATTCCTCTCCTAACTTACCTCTTCAACTTCCCTTGAAAACTTGATAGGCCTGAGCTTATAAAGAAGCGTGCATACATGGACGAAGTTGATGGCAACAAACAGAGCATTCCAAAGAGCAGCATCTAGCCAACAAGCTATTGTCCAGCCCCATAAAGCAAGAAAGGCACAGCCCACGAGTAGAGTGCACCTTAAATAAAGTACGCCATGTATGCCACTCGGTGCGAGATGTGACAAGAGAAAGAAGGCATTGGCTAGTTGAAAGTATATGTGATTCACAGAAATTCCTTGATAGGGTTGGCAGGTAAGAACTCCATAGAGAAAAGGTGGAGGCACTATTGGCGAATGAGGAGAACCAGATCCTTGACTAACCACTGAGAGACCAGTAGCTGCAGAGTAGTTTTTTAATATTAGATTAGATTACAATTAAATTAATTACAAAATATTATTTTTCGATATTGTAATATCATACGCATACGTACCCCCTCTATCGTCAGTGGTCACATTCCTACATTCGTCGTCGTCATGATGCGTTGAAACTGGCGATAACACTTTTGATGTAACGGTATTATGAATGTTAGATGCATTTGTTAGACTGCCATTAATACCAAAAGATGTCCAATAAAGAAATACGAAGAACAAAATAGAAGCACGCCAGCCTTCTCGGCTTTCTATAGGATCAAGACAGATCCACATCCCCGCATCACCACAAAACTAAATCAATTTCGTCGTACTCTGTAATGTTAAAAATAAGATTAGAGCCAGTAGAATTAGATTACATATTGACATCATTTAAATAAATATTATCACATTTCGTACTTATTTATAGAAGATGTTAAATCGAATGCTATATACCACTTTCAAATATCGTGTCATTTTTCACATTTCTATTCTCAGCTAAAATTAAATCTTGAAGACGAATACCATCTTGCAGACTTTGAATGAAGGAAGGGTATTTGCATTACCAATAGCTGCAGGAAGACTATAGAAACATCTGTAATGGAAATATAAAACATGGTCATTCAAACATTCTTCATTTATTATAAAAACATCTTAATGAAAACTAACAGTAATTTAATTAATGTTAATTAATTAATAAACAAGAACCTTCAAAATTCAATTAAACCAAAGGTACCAGGCCTAAATTAATTATAACTAGTTAAATTTAAAAAGCTTGTCAATTTCACCGATGTAACTTAATAAATTCGTTAAAAATTTGTCTTTTATTCACGAATAAGTGATTGCGAATATTGACGCATGTTATAAAGTATCGTATCGAAATCAATAAACAACTTACTTACTCATGGAAAATTTGAAAAGATGTGATCGTACGCAAGGCATACAGATGAAAAAATCAACTATATCGTCAAGTAATTTATTAATCGAAATAAAGTAAATTCGTAATACGAAACAAACTTGCTTATCTAATAAACGTCAAACTAGCAGAAAGACGTTACTTTAGCAAGGACGAGTAAAGATGACGGTGGAGAACTAGGAAACAGAAGGGGGATAAAATAGGCCAGGCGGTCCTTAGTTTAAGGTTCGTTTGAAAATTTACTAATAAAAACTATCGTTTGCAACAAATTATACAGAAAAATTAACTATAAATTTTCATATATGCAATGACATATGAAATATTACCGATGAACTTTTACATTTAAAATTTGAATTTTAATTCTTTACAAATGTGTTGCATATCTTGTGTCTATCAATAACTAAGTATTCAAAATATGCAATGCAAATTTTGCATACTTATGCTAGCACAGTATAATTATTTGTTATGTCATAGAATATTAAACTGTTTTTAATATTCCACTTATCATTTGAAAATAATTAAAATTTTTCAGAATTCTCTACAATTTCGTTAAAAATAAAAGTATATCTTTGAATGAATCAAGGGTTTATATTTTCCTATTTTATACCAATGCTTGTTGCTTTTCATCGATATCAAAGGACGGCACTTCAGAAGAATAAGCAGTAGCATCTTCTACAATATCCAACAAACTATAGTCTAATTACATCTTGAAACGATTAATACTTGAAAATAGCTTCAAGCTATAAATCGTATATGCGATACACTATCATAATAAACATTTCAAACAGCACTTCTTGAATTTACTTTTTTTTCCTAATGATAAAATATGGCAACAGAAAAGGATTTAATTAATGGTATTTATTAGATAAGTCATTTACAACGTATATGTTATTTTAAAACCAAAATCATTTTCTTTTTTAAAATATCTTTTTATATAGCGGTAAGAGAATCGCTTAAAACCGATGGAGAATTAGGACGTATAAAAGCTAAAGTACGGACAGAAGTAATAAAACTATTAGATAATTCGAACAAAGGAAATAAAATGAAACTTCCAAAGCCTTCTCAAGACATTGCATTCATAAATGAACTTATTAGAGAATATTTGGATTGGATGGGATATAAATATAGTTCCACTGTATTTATCTCAGGTATTAGTTGTATATAGCATAATACATTCAAAAACCTAACATTTATAAAATTATATTTCTGTTTTAGAATCTAATTTATCAAAACAACCACTCGACAGATCGTTGCTTGTGCAAAGCTTAGGAACAGAAGAAAGCGAAAGCAGCCAAAACGTACCGTTATTATGTAGTATAGTGGAAACATATAAAAATTTTAAAACTACATAAAAAAATTTTAAACTCGTGGATATTAAAAATTTGAAATCCATTCTATGATCAAATTCAAATTTTCGAAAATATTAAAATTTGGATTTATAAAGAAAATCTAATGTAATAAAAAGATTTTGTACAATAAAGCATTTGTAATATTTCATAAAACAAAGATAAGTTAAAAGAATTTGGTCTTTTTATTTGATGACGTCTTTTACATACTGACATTACATTATGAAAGTACAATACAATATTGAAATATTAGGGACTGTAAATATATAACTGCTGTTATTCTCTAAAAGTATTGTATTTCTTAACGATACTATCTACTGACTGCTATAATGTACATCACTTATTGTAACGAATTTACTTACAATATTTCAAAGATGGAACTGGAATATAGACAATCATTAAAGGCCTTAATAATATTTGAAAATTAAATATTACCAGTTAAACGACTCGCATCACTTCTTTTCACTTATCATTTTGTTCAATTTTTTATCTGAAAAGATATCAGTAATAAGTAATCAATCAATCAATGTCTGTTCAAAGCAACTTTGAACCCTGTTATGATATTGTAAATATAGCATAAACTGGCTATGTTGTTTTATAGATGTCGAATAACAATCTTAATTCGATGCAGGTAATTAGAAATAATTCTGGTAGAGGATCTTACAATTAAAAAGCATTCACAAAGAAAAGTTTCTGTCAAAATTCAGTTTTAAAACATTTAAGACATCTAATGACGTCATTTGTGTTTAGACTTTTTCTTCTTCTTAGCTTGTTTGTTTCTATTCTTCGACTTTTTTGATTTCTTTTTGTGTTTCTCCTCGTCGCTACTCGTCTCTGAGGAGTCTGAATATGAATCTGTATCAGAACTACTATCCTTTTTTATAGACTTCTTCTTCTTATGCTTCTTGTGCTTTTTCTTCTTCTTTTTGTGTGACTCGTCTGAACTATCAGTGTCTGTGCTTGAACTGTCCGAACTACTAGACGAATCCTCGCTACTTGTTGATTTTGATCGCTTTTTAAGAGGTTTTATGTCCATTTCTTTTTCCATGTCCGGCTCGTCTAGTTTAAGCTTCTTAGTTGGTAACGGCATTACTTTACCATCTTCGCCGTCAGATTCAGAATCTGAAGCACTATAATCAGGCTCGAAATTAGCTTCATCAAGTATGCTACGTTTACGATCAGATACCAGCCTTGGATTCTTTCTTTGCTTCTTTATCGACTCCACAACAGGAGGTTCAGGATTTTCATAATTTATTTTCGTTTCACTGGCTTCAACTTTATCTTTCAGAACAATATTCTCTTTATGCTTCTGTTTCTTTTCTGAATTCTTTTCCTTATCCTTCTTGTGCTTTTTCTCTTTTCGTTTTTTGTGTTCTTTAGATTTACTCCTACTTCGATGGTCCTTCTTCCTCTTCTTATCCTCTTTAGACTTCTTCTCCCTCCTTCTATCATTATCATCGTCTCTACCTTTTAAAAGACTTATCTTCGAAATATCATTTCTTTTAAATGTACAAGACGGTGTTCTGCCTCTTCTCTCTCTATCCCTCTCCTTATCCCTGTCTTTATCTTTAGCATCGTTTCGCGTTGATCTAAAATCTCCCCTTGGATCCCTTTCAGATCTCATGTCGTGTCGTTCATTCCTAAACTCGTTTCTGTCCTTCGAACGATCCTTGTTCTCTCGTTTTCTGTCATCCAGAAATACTTTTCTTTCGTTTCCTGGTAAATTTAACGACGAATCGACGCGTCTGTCTAACAGCGGAGAAATTCTTTTATCTCTAATTCTAGGAGATCTACTTCTAGATTGATTTTCACCCTTTCCTTCGCGCCTGTCTAAGAAACTTTTAATAGGACTAATTTTTCTTTCTTTATTCTCCTCTACCTTCTCACCCAGCCTTTCCTTAGCTGAAAGTCTCGTAGGTGAATAAGTTTCTGGTACCGGCTTGAATTTTGTTCTGTCCAATTTGGCTTTCTTTACTGGTTCCGTTATTTCAACGTTCCTCTCATTTCGCCCAACGTTTATCGTTACGTTCACGCTCTTTCTGGGTTCTCTATTTGGTTCAGTTTCAATTACCTTAGGTTCTGGATTTTGATACAGTACCTTTCTACTTTCGCTTATCTTCTTTATTTCAATTGGCCTAATGGCGTTGATCGCTTTTTGGAATATCGCATTTTCAGCTCGCTTTAACACTTCTGATGTTACTACTTTAGTACTTTTAGGTTCGTCCGTTTGGATCTTTTCTATAGAAGTGTCGCATATTTCATCACCTTTTTCCACCGTGTCATCCCTTTCCCATTTAGATAGCTCTGGGAGAGGAGCTAAGAATTCATCCTTCTTCGGAGATTTTTCTCCTAACAATGTACTTTTCTCTTCTGTTTCATTCTCTGATAGTAAAGAATATTTTTCTGTTATTACCGTATTTATTTCTGTATCGTCCAATCCACTGTAAAGGTTGTCAATGGGTTTGATCTCTGATTTTAATTCTGGAATTGGTTTGAAATTTGGATTGGGTGGATTCGTTCCAAATTCTGTGTGATCCATTCTTTCTGGGCTGGGCTCGTGGAATTCTGGAGGTTCCGGATTCATTGCCAAAGATTTATCCTCAAATTCTTCTTTAATGGATTCCTCTATACTGGGTTCAGGAGGAATACAGACTATCCTATTTTCAATATTCTCATCTTCATTGGTAGATTTGATAACGTCAACTTTCGTTGGCGACATAGTTTCCTGTTTAGTTTCTACTATTAATTCTTCCTGTTCAATTGACTTTATAGGTTCGTCTTTTATCGCATCTTTTTGACCAGATTTCTTTTCTTTCTTCTTCTTCTTTTTCTTCTCTTTCTCGTCGTCTTTCTTCTTCTTCTTTTCTTTGATTTTCTTCTCTTTCTTCTTCTCCTCGTTCCTTTCCTCGTGATCTTTTTCCTTTTTCTTCATACGTTCTGGAGATACATCCTTTCCATCGGTTCTAGATTTCTGTGAATAAGGTGTTAAACTCTTTCTGGTTTTCTTCTTTTCAACCGAACGTCGCTCGTAACGTTCGTGACGATCTCTATCTTTTTCGGATTCGTAATCGCGTTCGCGTCTATCCTTCTCACGGGAACGATTCTTATCGTCCTGTCTATGACGATCTCTATCGTCTCTGTAACTAAAATAATACATTTTTTTAATTTGAAATCGTTATTGGTAAAAGGCACATAAAATGGCACATTATACGCATGGAATATTATATTATAAATATACGAACCGATCTTTATCATAATCCTTTTTATCAATATGTCTATCGTCGTCTCGACGGTCGCGGGTATGTCTGTCATCTCGCTCTTTCTCTTTCTCCCTTCTATCACGATCATCTTTATCACGTATTCTGTCATCATGATCTCTAGACAATCCTTGCCTTTCGCGATCTTCACGATCTCTGTTTAAAACTCTTCGGTCTCTTTCATCTCTTTCACGGAAACGATCTTCCCGTTCACGACCCCTGAAGAAAGAAAATTTATATGAAATTAATATTAGTAAATATTTTTAATTACTGTGAATTTTACATCATTTCTTTACCTGTCGTCCCTTAATGATAATCTATCCCGTTCTTCGTTATCATTATCTTTAAGAGAATGCTCACGATCTTCTTGATCTCTTAATACGCGTCGGTCACGATCATCGCGTAATGATCTTTCAGAAACTTCAACACCTGGAGGTGAAAGATCATAGTAACCCTCTGTCCCAGGAGGTGCAACATCATCAAATCTTTTATGAGGAACATCTCGTAAAGGACTGGCAAAACGTTGCGTCGATGGTCCAGAATACCTGTTGACAAAAAATCCATAAAAACTGTTTATATTTTTTTTAAATTATTACATCCAGTCTCTGAACTTTACAGTTGATAGGTCACTGACATTGTAAACGTTGTAATCTATAGATCATTTAATATTAAAATAGAACTAAAAACTGTTGTACATTTAATTATTTATCCTATAAATCTAAATCCAGGTTACATACAATCTATAAATTTATGAATCTTTTCAATAAAGATACATGTCAAAATATATAATTGTTTAATTATATATATGTATATATATATAGTTGTTTAATTCTAGACCAAAGGATTACAGTTGTATTTTAGCTAAATGTTGTTATTTGTAAAAAAAAATGATTTTACCATTTTTTTTCTTACTGTGAAGCTGCTATGAAAAGTTAAAGTTTTAACGTAGAAGTTACACTGAAGCTGAAAAGATGAATAGATGAAATTACCTATTACCAAATACGTTATAGTTACTGTCTATGATGTCATAAAAACGAAAAGTAAATAAACCAACATTCATAACTTCTAATATATTCTTATATTATCATTAAAAACTTAATAAATGTATTACATAATTTAATTTTAACTTTCAGTAGATAACATTACAGTGATCTCTTTTCAGAAAAATATTTTCTAATACTTTTCAAGTATTAAAAATGGAAAGAAAAAAAAGAAATACTTTCTTTTTTATATGTTACAAATGTTGATTTGGCCCTGAATTCACCTGATTCAGAAACCATGTAGATCTGTCAATCAGCTGGGTAGCTTCAGCAATCTCCAAGTTGGTCCTCGCAGTTAACACTTTTCCTTGCTTCTGTCTTCTTCTTTCACTTTTTTTTTGTTATTTGCATATGTCATTATGTATATACAAACAATATTTTACATGCATGTAAATGACTATACAGAGATAACAACAAATGAACAAAAAAAAATCAACATAAATATTTATGTCATTTTTATAAAAAATATTTCCTTAACCCGCGTATACAAAAATACAGTTCTTCTTTGCAAATATTATTATCATAATGATAATTGAAAGGAATGTAATATTAAAAATACTTATCCTACTACAGAAAATATAAAATTCATTATGTATATTATTAAGTATATAAACTATTTTGTAATACGAGCCTATTTTAATTTTCGAAGCAAAAAGCTTTTGCTATGAAAACAATGAGATTTTTATGGTTTTAAACAATATGCTTAACGCGTCTAATAAATACATGTACATAGAGTTTATAATCTGTTCTTCCACAAAAGAACAAACTCAATGTTCTTAGAAATACTGATAAGAAGTTTCTAATATTTTAATAAATTGTTTCAAATTTTTAAGTATTAAACAAAAATTATAATAGTTTTCTTTTAAGTAATTTAAAATAATATTTCCACAAACTAACTATACTTATTGCTTCGTTTATAAATCATATTTAATTCCCATATTTTTAATAATACATATACGCTGCTTGAGAATTTCAAATGTAAATTGCAGAAGTTTAACAATGCATTAATATTATTGACATTTAAAAACTTCAAGCAGCGATACTTCAGATCCATAGACGTGTTTCAAATCATTCGATGTTACAAAAAATATAGGCTGAGCACAATTAAGTGTAACTAATCACACTAATTCTTCAATAGTTTGTAAATTATCACAGACAATGCAATATTTCATTATAAATTATATCAATTTTCTAAATTGTACTACTGTAAATTAATATATTTATAGCAGCATAATTTAATAATAATTACAGAATTGATATTGAAGAACAGAAAATTAGAAAGGATCTCTGATAATAAACTGTGTTCAAGTTAATTTATTACATTTATGGAACTAGTGAATTTGTACAACGTTTATAATTAAAATATATTGTTCATATAAGATCCTTTCAATTAAATGTTTTTCAATTTACATGAAAATACCGAATTACTGAAGCATAAAAAAACATATCTTATTTCAAAATGTATATCAAAATTTCATTATCTTTAATGTCTGTAACATGTTAGGTATTTGGCTTTTCCCTATTCTCATGATTAATAATTATTGCGTATATGAAATCAAATGTTTTCAAATTAAAGTACCTAATCAAAATACATTAATGTGAAAAAGTAAAGATATCCATCAATTTAGAAAAGTGTCAATTTGTTATGAAATAAATTAATCCCTACAAATTATTTATACATACTAAGATTTAAATTGCTTCAAGTTTGTTTAATCTTAATTATCCAACATTTTTCAGAAACAAGAAAAACGAGCAAATTTTGGTAGGATTGTTCATGTTTAGTCGAAAATATAAAAATTTATTTTGGATAATCAAGATTACTGTACCTGAATCACGTATAAATCTTTTGAAATTGCTCAAATAAAAATGAAATACTTTTAAAAATTAAATGACTAGTTTTATGAAACCTCTTCGTACCACATACAGTATTTTTTAATAAAAATACAGTAAAATAATACAACTGAAAATACACATACTATATGTGTAAAACACACACATCCCTTTACATACGCTTCTATTAACTTGTTTCAACACTATAGATAATAAATATTAAATATTAAGAAAAGCAGTAACATGTATTTCTCCTTATCACATTGGAATCAAATAGTTGGATTTTGCATTTTGATTTGAAATTTTTAAATTCAATAAATAATCTATATTTATAAAGAAACAATTTCTTAATGATTTTTTAAAAATTAATTTTAATCATTCTACTGTAACAGTCTTTGAATGGCAGCTCTATGTAATGATAGAACACAATAATTAAATACTTAATTGAAATGTAAATGACTTGAGTTTTTTTTCAGCTACATATTTCACAGCACAGTTACCTCACAACACACTATTGTTAACATATCACTCTTATACCATAAAAAGTTTAACAGTTTATAATAGTTGTATAAATGTGTATAATTCTGATTAATAAAATAATTTCATCTATTCCTGATATATTCATAATTGTAATACTATTCTATTAAAACTGACATATTCTGATCTATCAATTTATACAACTATTTCTGCATATATGTATATGTGCATGTGTGCGCATTTTATGAGTATATAATATGTATATATATGTATATGTTTGTTTACACACACCTATATATACATATATTTCTATACACATTTTCATTAAACGTTATAAAATGTATCGTTTCGCCGTTACATTCACCATAATTCCGAAAACAGTCTTAACCAGGACAGCAGCATAAGGTACGGTAGACTGTCTGCTTAGCGTGTACATGAATTAAAGTACTATTGAGGCGGAAATACCTGTTGTAGGAATCATAATAGTCTTTCCTGTCCGTAGGTGGAGGTCCCAACGACATAAGCGGTGGTGGATGATTTCCAGTGACTAAATGTGGCAGCAAAGGTGGTATGTTATGCTGAGCAGCTTGGTTCCTTACGGGATATCTAGGTACTGGCCTATCTCGAGGGGGTAAATCCCGTTCTCGATCTCTGAATTGGTAATCATGCGCTGGTGAATCATTGTAATAACTATTACATCCTTCTCTAGGTTCACGTGATCTAGGTCGATCTCTATCACGATCCCTCTCTCTTTGAAATCTGAAAATATTATACATAATTATATGAAGTACAACGAATACCCTGTTTACTGCAATTATAAATAAACGAACATACCTCGGAGGTGACCTAGGCGGTGATCGGTATCTAGAAAGTAATTCTCTTTCGCGATCACGATCACGATCACGGTCCCGATCACGATCACGGTCACGATCCCGATCACGTTCACGTTCGCGTTCACGTTCACGTTCTCGTTCGCGTTCTCGTTCGCGTTCACGTTCACGTTCACGTTCGCGTTCACGGTCACGTTCACGTTCACGTTCACGTTCGCGATCCCGATCCCGATCACGGTCACGGTCACGGTCACGATCGCGATCACGTTCACGATCACGATCACGATCACGATCTCTGTCTCTATCTCGTGACAGAGATAATCTAGGGGATTGGCTACGTGAATACGATCTAGATCTGCAAAAAAATATGAAGTATTTTACTGCAAGATATTTGGTGACGTGGACCAGGCTTTTCGAAGTAGTATTTTTAGAAATGTTTATTCACCTGCTAATTGAGAAACTTCCACTTCTTGATCTACGTTTTGGAGTACGACTTCGTGTTCTGAGAGGTAAAGGTGATCTTGAAGACCTTCTCTTTGATGGAGGGCTTCTAGACCGACTTAAGCGAGTTGAAAATGGTGATCTACGACTAAACGAACGTGATCTAGATCTACTATAACTACGAGATCTTGACCGTGTTCTACTTCTTCTTCTATGTTTACCAAGCCTTCTGTCTCGTTCATCTTTCTCTCGAAGCATACGTTCAAATGCTTCTAATGGATCATCGATTATACTGAAAAATAATATGTAATCATTTATGCATTATAAATCATGTCAATTTGCAGTGTTTGGCATTCATAGTATTTTTCATGTAACTTTTATCAAAGTATATTAACTTACCCAGGTGGATTACCATTATGAATATTTCTACCTAATCCAGGTGGTGGTGGTTGCAATCCTCGATAACTTACTGAAAACATTTTTTTAAATATAACAAAATTTGTTCACTGAAGTTACATAAAGTTTCTTTTTTTCCTAAGTACTTACAATGATGTAATCCTCTAATTGGACGTGGCGGTCCATTATAATTTCTGGGTGGCTGCGAAGGTCTGTATCCTTGTTGTTGATAAGGAGGCCTTTCATATCGTGGGGGTCCATAGTGAGATCCTTGTTGATGAGGATAAATAGGTATTCGATGACTCATGTATGGATCTGGTAATAAAGGTTGATTATGCGGTGGTACATTAGGTGGAGGCTGATTGTAACTTGGCTGTGGAATACGATCTTCACCCGGTGGAAAAGGTAAAAGCGGTGGCTGATTGCTGGAAGGCACATGTAGGTGTGGTTCATCAACCTAAAATTAATATATGAATGAGATACATGTACATGTATATTGATGGTGATCACTAACTCCTGCGCTTACTGTTGGAGTGCCTGGACGATCTTCGGTTGACCTACGTATGGCACTTTCATAATGCATACTAGGCGGATAATGTCCATCATCGGGTGGCAACCCCTGATAACTTTTCGATGGCGGAGGGTTCATTAAATGTGATAATGGTGCTCCTTGAGAACCATAATCGTTATGTTGTGAGTGCCTAGGAGACAAGGATCTTCTTCGACTTACAGGTCTCAAGTTCTCCATTCTACGACCACGTTCTCCACTTCTAAAATACAATAGTTACAATTGATCTATTCAACGTAGTGGAAAGAAACCATTAGGCTAGCCAGATAAAATGTTACAGATGAAATAATGTATCAGCAATGCATATTCGCACTACTGTAGTATCCGATGATTAAAACAATATTAAAACATTTACCTATCACGGTGATTATCTCTGCTAAAACTTCGTCTACGTTCCCTCGATTGTCTTTCTCCTGAATATTCATTTTCACGTTCTTTCTTATCGCGACTTGGGGGATCGCTTCTTTCTCTATCTCTTTCTGGTGAACTGCCGATTGCAGGAATAGGTAGTAATGGTTCTGTTCCTGGAGGTGGTGGTACCTCTGTTTCTTCTTCTAACGCCACTTTTGTTACAGGCTCAGTTTGTAAATCAGGTTCTGCTGCTGGTTCAGTAGCAGCTGTTAAAACGAATATAGAAATTACATGCCTATAATTTTTTTGTAATTTCCTACGAATCATTTATTACTTTATAAAAAAAATATAAAAGAGGTATTACTTACTTGCAGTCTGTGGTTGTGTAGTAACTGAATATTGTTGAGGTGTAGACTCAAAATTTGTTGATTGTGATTCTGTATACTCTTGAGAAGGTACAGTAGTACCTGCAGTTTGAGCAGGTTTATTTTGATTTGATGTTTGACTTGATGTAACCGGTTCAGTTTTTTGTTGATCTAACTGTGCTGCAGTTTGTTTATTGGTTTGTGAAGGTTGTCTGTATGTTTGCCGTTTAGCATACCCAGTTTCATTCTTAAAACTCATTACAGCGTTTCTTAAAAAGCGATTTGGAATAAGAGTTTCTGGCGATACATCTTTTTCGTTACAATCTGGACATTCGTGTTCCTCGGATTCTAACAAGAACGTACGAATACCTATAATGCAAAGTATTCTAGAATACTATGTTCAGTTACAACTATTATAAAAATGTAAAAACCAAAGAAGAATTACATTCGTCACAAAATGAATTGCCACAGCATGGTATCATCACTGCATCTGTCAAGAGATCTTTACAAATTTTACATAATAAGTCCTCCGGAATTTCTGGCTTTTCCACAGCGGGTTCTGGATCTTGGGAAAACGGTGGTCGTTCCTTTTTACCCTCTTTATAAGCTTGACTGGAAATGCAAAAAATATTTATCAAACAAATTTAATTTTATATTAAGAGATCCGTAGTTTCTAGTATTAAAACTTACTGATCAATAGCTGGTACAGCGTATTGACCTGTCGGTGTCATCATAGCACCGGGAACTCGTGGCCCTTCTACAGGAACCATAAAACTCCTAGGAATACCTGTACTCTTTTTAATTTCTATGGGTTCTTGATTTATTCCAAGCGGACAATTCTTGATCCAATGACCAGGTTGATGACATTTATAACAACGATAATTTGCGGGTACATCACCAGTTTGATTAGCGCCACGTATTTTCATATAACTAACGAAAATATAAATATATATTAGTACGTACGTACGATATGAAATATGATACAAATCGTATTTACACGTTTACATACTTTGATGGATCATAATCTTGCGTAGACTGAGTCATCATTGCTCGAATTTTATCTTCTTCTGAGCCATCAAGCCTTGTTAGGTCTACAGCCCGTCCTAAATTAGTTTCATCCTTTAAATTACTAAACGAAGGAGTTTCATTTCTATCCCATGATCGTTTCTGTTGTACTGTTAATGGAACTCTAGCAACGATAAGGCTAGTATTCTTTGCGATTAATGCATTATCATCCGTGTAATCTAAAAGAAGTTTTGTAATTTTTACATTATATGTAAAAATTGTAATTATTAAAATATGTGGTAATAAGTACCTTCTTTAGTTTGAGCATTTGTTATTTGCAAATCAAAGTCTGTATTCTTTCCTATACGTTTTTGATGAAAAATAGCTTTCTTCAAGTCTGCTACAGAAATATGTAATCCATCAAAGGACACAGTGTCGTAGTCCAAAGTGGATTTGAATTTGTAATGTACAGACATTTTTCTTATTCATACATCCTGAAAAAAAGGATGTAATTATATACACAATTTTAATAGAAGGAACTAATGATCATTTTTAAGGGGCCAGGCTCACCCTAGTCTGATCTTACTTATACCAATACACGTAATATTGATTTTACTTGAAAAACAGAAATTTAATTGCAGTACCAAGATTCATTAAAATTATAAAAATTTGCAGTTTGCATTGACAATATCATTTTAACCATTTTATTACAGGTCTATATAATTAACCCTTAATCACACCTAGAATCAACTGTCAAATCTTTTAATATAAGTTAGAAAACATCTCATACATGATGCAAATATTTATGCATATATGTAAATGTATTACATTTATATCCCATTAAAATTAAAATAGTACAATGCAGCAATCCAATTCATTTTCAATAAAAATTGGTTAGTAAAAGTAGAAATCGTAATATATCCAACATCAACTAATTAAAAACACGTTATAAGAGAGTGAGGTTAAGCATTAATATTAAAAATGAATATAAATCAAAATAGAGATAAAGTTATTACTTATCGACTATAAGCACTCACTACAAAAATAAGTAAATTCAAATAGTATAAGCAACAAACGTATTTTTACAGAGAACGTACAAACATGACTTCTGGTATGTTGCAACGAATAATCAATTTTCAGGATACTTTTGATAAATCACAAATCCGTTAAATATCTAACCTCTACACATATACGTGTACCGATTACGATAAAGGAAAGGCATTATGAACAAAACACTACAATTGTATAACTAAAAAAGTCCAAGTGAATAATTCAATCGTGTATAGTAGTAATGAAACAGTAAGTTTATAGATGGTATAATCAATAGAATATATTATATGTCGTTTTCTATCATGGAATAAACAGAAGAGATAGTCCGACAGACCCTTTCTCATCCATTCCTCGTCCGCTTTACTAACGCCACTTACCCGCTGCGAATCCACTCTCTCTCTAAGACATTTCGCTTAACATTGTTAGAAGCATATGGTTCGTGGTTTAGTCAAAGTTTTGTGATAGACTTTTATAAATATTTTGTACTTGTATAGAATTAAATATTAACAATTTAGATCAGTCGTTTGTAAAACTTATCAATAAATTAAAAAATCATTCGCTATCAAAAGTAGAAAGAAGGAATAAAACTAAGTGCTATTCAATAAAAAATGGCATTAATTAGAAGAGCAACTCATGCTGGTAGTTGGTACGCAGGCTCTGGTAAATAATATTTAAAGTATATTTTTCATTCGTATGTATTAACGATATTTATGTATAATTTAATTATGATTGTTTATTAATAGTTTGTATTTGTTTTCTTTTGACTGTATATGTGTCATAATTAGGTATCCAATGATATTCGCATATGTTAATAACCAAATATGTAACAAATGAAACATATGTATTTGATGCTTTCTAACACAATGGTAAATTAACATTTATATATTTATAATAACAATTAAATCTAATTATTAGAAATGACAAATATTGTTTGATTTATTTTGTAAAGAAATGTATGTTTCAATTTACATTTTAATAAACTTTATTTGCAACCAAATTTGAACCAAAAATTGTTCTATTTTTATTACTTTGAGCTCTACAAATGAGAACCAAAAAACGAAGGATTTGTTATTTAATAATAAAACATATTTTCAACCCTTTTATAGGCATTGTACTGTTAGAAAACATAATATGGTTTCATGAACATAGAAATAAATTGCTATGATATTATTATAATTTATTGGCATTTCCATTAATAATTTATACTGTAGTTATTAATATTATATATTTTTTTTATACAGGTTTGGATTTAAATAAACAATTAGAAGGTTGGTTGGGTGCAGCAGACTTATCACATGGACCTGCTAGGGCAATTATTGCCCCGTCAGTAATTATAGTAGATTAAAATAATTTTGATTAGATTAACAAATCTTTATTGAAATGTAAACAAAATTTCACAGACATGCAGGTTACAGCTATTGTGGAGCATGTGCTGGTTTTGCATACCGTCAAATTAGTCCTGTAGTTGTGTAAGTATTTAAATGTGCTATTAAATACTAATCAATATTAATATAACTTGTTCTTCAACAATATTTGAGAAATATTCTAGTCTAGATCACTTTCAAGGTAGATTTTGAGTAGCTTAAACTTTATTATATCTAATTAAAATGAAAGATTAAACATGTATCATATCATTCTATAGGCGCAGAATTTTTATTCTTGGTCCTTCACATCATGTAAGATTAGCAGGCTGTGCTCTTTCTTCTGCTTCAATTTATCAAACTCCACTATATGATCTGCACATTGATCAGCAAGGTATAGATTGTATAATATAAAATACGAAAATCTTAATAAACTATTATCTTAATATACTATCAAGGATTAGTTCAAATATAGGTTTCTATTCATGTGACAGTATGCAGAGAACTTGAAGAAAGTGGACATTTTGAATGGATGGATTTAAACACAGATGAAGAAGAACACAGCATCGAAATGCAATTACCATTTATTGCAAAAGTTATGGAAGGGTGTGTTTTATTATTAAATCTTTTAATAAATATTTATTTGTTACGAAATTTTAAATATCTTTCCTATATTAATATAGGTTTAAAGATTCTTTTACTATAATTCCTATATTGGTGGGTTCATTAAGTCCAGAAAGGGAAGCACTCTATGGAAGATTATTAGCACCCTATATGGCTGACCCACAGACATTGTTTGTAATCTCTTCAGATTTTTGTCATTGGGGACAACGTTTTCGTTATACGTATTACGATAGATCATGTGGTCCGATACATAGATCAATTCAGAATCTTGATAAAATGGTATGTGAACCTGAACATAAAACTACTGTTTATTTAATTAATAATTCCTACTTATAAATTCCATTTATGTAGGGTATGGACATCATAGAAACTTTAAATCCCACATTATTTACAGATTACCTTAAAAAATATGGTAATACGATATGTGGTCGACATCCTATCAGTGTTTTGTTACAGGTAACATTTTACTTACATAAATAAATATCTTTCTAATAAATGACATCTTTTAATTAAAATTATAATTTTTATGTTAACAGATAATTCATAACTTAAAAGGAAACACTAATGGTCAAAGAATGAGCTTAAAATTTCTTAAATACGCTCAAAGCAACCAGTGCAATAACATGAATGATAGTTCTGTCAGTTACGCCAGTGCTTCCTTGGTCATTGAGTGATAAAATATCTAATTTTAATATTATTATTATCGTTTAAATAATTTACAGTAAAAAAAAAGAATCTTAAAACACAGGACATAAATTAAGTTGCAATTTATTGCATGGAATATTTTTCTTAATTGTTTGAAAAAAAGATCGATATTTATAATGAATGTGACAAATAGAAACATATTATTATTTAAAAATATTTCGGTATATTACTTATAAGAAATCAGTACTTCCAGATTTTCATTATGGAAGGAGCTTAAATGTTTCTTTGCTTTGGTGCTTAGTACTACAGTTACAGAAGTACCATATAGTGCATTTCATACATATTGAATAATTTATACATATGCAGAAAGTTCATCTATTGATAGAAAAGAAGTTTACAATTGTTTAGAGCAATTGATACTAATTTTGAATATACAAGTAACTTGTTAGTTTGTATTATATTGTTAAGGAGTTGTAATGAAATTGAACTTCATTAATTTGGTTTTAGTATAAAATTGCATATTTAAATGTTTGGAAGTTGATAGTTAATATTTCCCATTATTACGACAATAAATAATAAGAAAATATTTTCACTCAGATCGCATTGTTTCTCTCAGGGATATGTATAGACTTAAAATGAAAAAGTTACGACCGAAATTTATTTCTTTTCTGTTATTAGTATGAACAGTCTGCATTGAACAATATTAAATGAAATACCATTACAGAAATAAGAGTATACAACTTAATCATCTCCTATTTAAAACAAAGCAATGAAATGATCTCATATCCTTCCTAACCTACATCTTGTTATTTACAATTAGCATAAGAAATTAAACGATACAAAAATTATATTGTTATAATGCCATGATATAAGTGCGAAAAAGGATTGGCATGGAAAGATGTGTATAAAATACTTCAAGTTATTACTGATATTCTTTTACTCTTAATAAGGTATTAAGTGTTACAATAGAGCATTTTTGTATTGTGATTTATGAATGTGTAATCTACAAAACTCATTTTGTAATAAAATTAACTAACATTTATTACGTGTCATACGTCATCTTTTGTTTATTTTTCTTAACATTTTTTATATGCTTCTTTGTTTGTGAATTATAGAAATTTATAAAATGGATCTTTCAAATATTACTTTTCTATTTTTGTACATAAAGCTAATACCACTTGTATTTTTATGAAAAATATAAGATATACTGTTATTATTGTTATACTCATAATTGTATGATAAGTAACAAAATATATACATATAAATTGATAAACGGCATCGATTTAATAAAATATCATTATTATTAAAATATTTTATTTGTATTCACTGTTTTACAGAGAATATAGTTTTCTTACACACATATCAGTCTTCACTTATTTAGTAATGTTAAGTTATGTTATATTACATTTATTTGTACGTTATACTGTTGATCTAATCCTATGTAACAATCAGACATTAAGTAAAACGTCAGTGTTGTTTTCCCTTAAAAAGTAAATTTGTTTATTAAACAAAAACAAAAAAAAGAAAATAATTCCATAACAATAAATTATAATAAAATAAAATTACCTAAATCTGATGGTGCTGTAAATTGTAATTGATGACATTTCCGTTCTCCGCTTATACCACTCACTCGTTTCAGAGCCAGTAATTCTCTGCTCTGAATACTACCTAAAACTATAAACCAACCTTCATCCTTTCCTTTCTGAAACATAGAGCAATGCGCTTTTAAATTATTTGACTTATTTTTTCTTCTCATTCCAATATTTAATATATAATCTTGATCTTTATGGACGTTTATACACTCAGAATTATTGGATTGTAATGAAATAAACTTTTGTTTAGTATCATTGAGCCCATGACCTGCTAAACTTAAATCAAGGCAAAGCATTGGCATTTCTTTTATTACTTGATGTATCTGTAAAATTAATTATTATTGAATATATTTTAAAATTCTATTGCTAATGTACAGTATCAAACGAAATAGGATATATTTACTTGATGTATCTGTTCTTCTTGGAACTCTTTACCAAGCACTTCTACAAGTACATTATATTTATTGTACATAGTAGCACATAATACTGGAAGAATTGTTGATAAAGGTGAGAATAACTCTAAATGTTCTGAGTTTACATATGGTAATGTAGTAATTGCAGGTTCATCAATCCATCGAGCTTGAATAATCATTTGAAGTAACTGTATTATTGTAAGTGCACTTGCTAACCACCCATGTTCGGCAACAGTATCTATCATTGCCTGAAATCATAGACGTATTATATTGATAATAAACTATTAAATTTACAAAAAACACACAACGACTCGTACATTTGTTTACATGAAATTGATGTTACATAATTATATTTCATGAATCTAATAGAATAGATTGTATTTTTCAATTATATATACCTGTATAATTCTAATTGCTTGATCTAGAACTGACTTTAAGTCTGTAGTATAGTCTGTACAGGGTAATGGAAGCCTCGAGAAATGTGCTTGCAGTAATAAAAATGCTTTAGTATGTGGAGAATCATATGTATAGTTATTTACCGTATAGCGACACATTTTACTTAATTCCCTGTGTAATAATTACATATATTAGAATAAAATATGATATATATGTATTTTGATATATAACTATGAACTTACTCGTTTAATAATTCTTCGTTATGTCTTACTGGTAATTCACTATATTCATAAGAGTCACATAAAATATGTAAACACTGATCTAATGTAAGAGATTCTTGTAGCGACTGTTCGAACATGAGCATACTTTGGTGCGATAAATAATAAAATGATGCTATTCTACCCATCGGAAGTGGATACAAGATTTGTCTTTCCTAGAATCAATGTAATAATACAAAAATGTTTTAATATGTTTTTACTTGGAAAAAAAAAAAATTAACAAAATAATTTGATGTACCTCATCAAAGTCAACACACTGTGAATCGATTAATACTTTTAGTGTTTTATTCACCAAAGAAGATAAATATTCATTAATTGCATAAGGATTTAAAACATCTAAATTATAATATTTAGGATTTTTCATTAATCTCCTAAAGAAATATGTCCATGTTAAATAATCTAAAAATTCTTGTTTATTTTTTATTGTACCAGCCACTATTTCAGCATTTATATGATCTGGTAAAACTGCTAATAAACTTGATTCTACTGGGAACGGCTGATGCAGAAAGTTTTTATAAAAATTTTTCTTTAAATTGTAAACTAATACCACTGCCACCCCAGAAGTATCGAATTGAGGTCTACCTGCACGACCCATCATTTGTAGTACATCTGTAATTGGCATATCTACGTAACGTTTTGTTTTACCGTCATAATATTCTGTTCCTTTTATTACTACTAAATGAGCAGGGAAATTTACACCCCATGCCAAAGTAGCTGTAGTAATCAATACCTGAAAATTATTTGTAAAGTCTTGGATCTGATAGCGAATAAAAAATGAAATTACCATTAATTATTTTTAATACATACTTGAATTCTATTATTAACAAATAATTCTTCAACGGTTCTTCTATCTCTGTCTTGAAGACCAGCATGATGAAGTCCGATTCCAAAAGCAAGCGTAAGTTTTAAATTTGAATCCTTTATTTGATCTAAAATACTATCCATTTCTTCATCAGGCATATGTAACCACTGTTTAGGTTTATCTTCTGCTGCAAGATATGCAATTAAATTTAATGCAGTTAATCGTGTTTGTCTACGCGATGAGACAAACACTAGAGATGGACTAGAAGGTGCATGTTGTCTGATCGCTTGGAAAGTTGGCCTATTCATTGTCGCCATTCGAGGGCAATAATGTTTTCCTGGGAATCCATTAATATGAATTTCCAATGGTACAGGTCGTACTGATGGACGAAAATTATATAAACCCATTTCTTTAATACCAAGCCAATTCGCAAGATCCACCGCATTAGCCAATGCTGTAGAAAGTCCAACAATTCTCACTGTTCTCAAAGTATGAGAAGAGATAAAATTAGTTCTTGAAATAATCACTTCCAATACTGGACCACGATCTTCTCCTAACAGATGAATTTCATCTATAATTATAAGTGAAACATTCTTCACATAAGTTCTTGTCTGCCAACTTCTACTAATACCATCCCATTTTTCGGGTGTAGTCACAATAACATTTGCATTCGCTATAACTTTAATATCTGGCGTTACGTCTCCAGTTAGTTCTACTACCTTTTTGCCCAGCCGTTCTTCCAATCTAATTTTCCAATCTTTTATACGCTCTCTAACTAAAGCTTTCAAGGGTGCAATATATACAACTTTCTGCATAGGATATTGTTTGAATACTCTGAACATCGCAATTTCTGCGGCCACTGTTTTTCCTGAACCAGTCGGAGCTCCTAAAAGCACATTGTTATCCGTGTGATACAAACAATGAAAGATCTGAGTCTGTATTGGATTGAAATGAGAAAATTTATAAAGTTGCTCAAATGATTTTTCTTTTAACGCTTTCACTGGTAATGGTTGCAACGTTAATAAATCAGTATAAGGTGGATATATTTCAGGTAAAATTAAATCATGAAATGTTAAAGGTAGCATACATTCACAATTCAACCAATGATCACTTGTTGCTTTTACTATGTACTGAGTAGGTAATGGTTCCTGTAATGGTATAGTCATTACAAGTTCTTGTTCAAGATTATTATAAACCATTTTTCTTGTCATAACAAAATATTCATGATGATAAATAATATTATCTTCTGGATTTTCTATCCATATCCAAAATGGTACCGATGTTTGACCATGAACTTTATCATTCCATCGAAACTGAGGAATTATTTTTAAACGTATTCTCAAAATTGTACGAGTAATGGGTTGCAAGTTAGATTCCATTTCTAATGCAGGAAACTCTTCGCAACATTTCTTCACTAACGCCGCTTGTTTCTGATTATGCAAAACATCTGCAATTTCTTTAACGTCCATGTCATTCAGTCTATCGACTGTCAGATCTAGCTGCTCTATTTTATCAATAATCTCCGATGGCAAACAAGAAAATTGACGTAACGGAGTCAAATAATCCCACTGTGGTATTTCAAACATTTTAGACATTTCTAATAATCGCCCAGCCATTGTCGCATTATTTTTTTCTAACATAATTTTGAATAACGCTCTGCATATACGTACTGCATTTTGTATAATATACGCTTGATCCGACATCAATGAAAATGTATTAACCGGACCATGTGACAAATATGTTTGCAGTAGAATATTTACTTTACCATGGATGTTTTCAACACCGCCTTTAATTGGAACTTGGCAACAGTTTAATAACTTTTCTAATTCGTCAATTTCATCATCGCGAACTTTCAATTGTTGAAATTCTTGAGAATGAGATATCATTGCAAGTATATCAGCCTCGTTCATAATATCTTCCATCAGCTCATTAAAAATTTCAACGGTATCATATTTAAGATAAAAGTGGCTTGCAATACGTCCCAGTTCTGTCGCGCTAAGATCTCCAGTATTTACATTGTATCGTATCATTTTAGCTTTGTCTAATGATGTAGCAGCTGTATCAATCAGTTCCCTCCTTTTTCGTTCCAAATTTAGATCTTCTGAAGCAGTAATTCCGTACTCATGGTGATTTAATTGCATTCGAACAAACAAATAAGTATAACTTAACCATTTTATAGCTTCTTCCACGTTTGATATTGTACCTAATGCAACTTCAGCGTTCAGATTATCAGCTAAATATCTGATAAAATTACTTTCAATTGGTATTTGATTCGTTAATAATGATAAATAATGATACAAGTTGTTATGGGAAGTAATAATAACAGCGTGACCAGAAGTATCAAATTGTGGTCTACCGGCACGACCAAAAATTTGTAAAACATCCAATATACCTAAATTAATGAATGAACCATGCTTTGAATCATATATTTCTGTTCCTCTTATAATAACTCCATGCGCAGGTAAATTTACACCCCAAGCCAAGGTTGATGTACATACCAATACTTTGATCAGTCCTTCAGCAAAATATTTTTCAACTAAATTTCTCTCTGAACGTAACAAACCAGCATGATGTATAGACAATCCGTTATTGAATAATTCAATCAAATGTTTGTTACGTGATTTAGCGAAAGCTTTGTTTATAAATTTTGCATGACCTTCGGATAGAAATAATTTCAGCATATCATTTTGTTGAGCTAATTCTTTTAAAACATTTGCCACTCTAACAGTGGCGTTACGTGCATGTACGAATACCATCACTTGATGTCCTTTGCGCACCATTTCTATCACATTATCATAGCATATATGATCCATGTGTTTTGCTTGTTGGTAAGGAGATACTGCTTTTACACCAATAAATGTTTGACTGAGTGGCACTGGTCGAAATCTATAGTCAAAATAAAAAAGTCCTACCAAAGGATTCACCCTTAAAAATCTTGCAACATCTACATAGTTTGGTAAAGTTGCTGAAAGTCCAACAATTCTTATCATATTCTGGGAAGATTCTACTTGTCTTAAAGTTCGAGCCACCAATGCTTCTACCACAGGCCCTCTATCGCCATGTAACAAATGTACTTCATCGATAATTAATAATTTAACAATATTAGTAAGAGATATATCTCCAGTGCCTTTCCTAGTAAGAACGTCCCATTTTTCTGGCGTTGTGACAATCATTTGTGTTTGTTGAATTTCTGATTTAGTTAATTGCATATCTCCAGTCAACTCGCGTACCGATATACCAAGAGATTTAAGTCTTTTACCAAAATTCGTTGTCATCTCTGCTGCTAAAGCTTTCATAGGTGTCACATAAATTATTTTAAACTGATCTTTCATTATCTGACCATTTTCTATATGTTGTTTTAACTGATGTACAACAGTTAACATAGCAACATTTGTTTTTCCAGCTCCGGTCGGTGCACAAATTAATAAATTTTCATTAGTATTATACGCTGTGTTAAATACTATGCTCTGTACTCGATTCAATGATGTTATACCATTAAAAGCCATTTGCCCAATATCATCTAACGATGATACCGTAATAGGTTCGTAGTCAATATCGATTGGTCGTGATTCTGGAATAGGTATGTGAACTTCCTCAGACATTTGCGTATCTTTTCTCACAACATTTTGTGGTAACATTATTTTTTTTCCTGATATACAAGACGTACTTCCACTAGATACATTAGAGTCAAAAACAAATGGATAAATAGGTTTCTCTACAATATCCTTTTTAAATATAGGCTTATTCATTTCTACCAATACTTCCTGTCTTTTTAAATATAATTCCTGCGATTCAAAGTTATTCTCTTCTAAATCTCCTTTCCCTTTATTTGATATTTTATTTAACTTCTTTTCTTCTTTCCGCATTTGTTTGAGTGCTTGTTTTTCTTTCTCAGATTGTACAGTTACTTGACCACCGATTACAGGTCTTTCTATATTAGGTTGCTTTTGTGTTTTTGAACTAGACTTTAAAGCCATAATGCTTTTCTGATTCTGAATAATGTACTGTACAAATTCTATATTTTCATAACCCAAGAAATCAAATAACTCATTTTGTAGGTTCTTAGAGCCTTTTAATTTGTTGATTATAGCTGCTTCAAACTGGTCGAAACTCATGACCAAAATATACTTCTGGTGACATAAATTCAAATTCTTTTTATATGTTGCTTCATCAAACTGAAATAAAAGTATGATTACAATTAAAATACTTTTAAAACGTAAGAATTAACATACATAAGTTTAACACAAACTTTCATATTGAACGGTTTTGGAATTTCTTTCTTGTATTTCATTGTAAAGTTGTCAGCATTTTGAATTATATTTCCTTCGGACATATTACGAAGTGCTTCGGTATCTGGCCATAATACTCTTGGAGGATTATATGCAAATTTTGAACCAAACAAATCAGTTTCTAATATCTCAGTAGTATTAATGTCTTTCTTTTCATTTTTCAAAAGTGTTATAGTATCTTCATTCAGTTTTTCCCGAAGCGTACCAATTATCTGCAAAAAATTAAAAACTTTGAAATATCTAAACAAATGTTATTAAATGACTATTTTAAACAACAAATATTTAATAACTATCTTTAGAAATTATTAACTCATAATAAATTTGTTATATTTACCTCCATTATCATGTTAGCATCTTTATGAGTTAAATTTTCTGCTCTTTCTTTTAAAATTTGAAACTTTGCATTAGTTAATAATCTTTCATCAATTAATAAACGTAAAGCAAAGATTAGGAATTCATTGATGAGTTCAGAAGAACCCTCCTCTGAAATAATAAAAAATAAGTCAGAAATTTTGTAGTTTATCATTATAAGTCAATACATACCAAATAGTTGTTCAATCATTTTATGTAATTTAATAAGATAAGGTAGAGCATCCTTAGGTACAGTTTGGCGTAAATCCTTCCAGGTTGATTCACTATATTTTAGGAAAATTATGCAATAATAAAAATAGATTAAGAAATATTAAATACAAGATAATACCTTCTCAATTTATTAATTTCTTCTGTTTGCTTTTTAAATAGATCATTTGGTTCTAATTCAACTGTACTCTTGATGCGACCAAGATTTGTAAACATTCGCAATGATCTTGTAATACGTGGTAATTCTGGCATTTTTCAAATAAATTTGTATGTACACGTTATCTGAAATATATATTTATATTAAAAAAAATAACTGATTACATGGAATGTTAAAAAGTTTTATACTAGGTAGTTAGTACAAAAACTAAGAATATTTTTGTTCTCCAATTGGTTTAAAAAACATGTTCTATTACATTATTTTATTTCTTATTACTGTTAAATTGGAGTTAAAGTTAAATATGCAAAGGTAAATGTTAAAACTACGAAAAAGTTTTAACGGTTGTAATTTTAGTTTCAAACACACAAATAAACATATAAATTTAATACATACAAACATATATTTAAAAATTTTACGAATATTACGCTCAATATGGATTTTGAATAATTTTCGTTGTTATCATATATTGCATTACATTACATTTCAACAACACTACACTTGACTACACTGCGCACCACCCGCTACATGCGCTACATCACACACACATTCATATACACATATGCATATATGATATCTAAACAATTTCGAATCAACTTACTACATATTTGGAAAAACTGCAAAATATACTACGTTAAAAAGATTCATTATAATTTTTATTTGAAAACCATTATCAAAACTACGCCAATAAATGTATTTTAAATTTCCAAATCAATATAAATCTTTAAACTTAAATTATAACATTTAATAAATTGTACATACATCGTTCATAAAAACACGTTTCGACACGTATTTATGTATATGTGATGTATGTAAGCATGTATTATACATACTACATACAAATCAGCTACAACTCACATAAAGATATTAAAATCTTCTATGTCAATTGCTAAAGTAATATAAAATATTTGTAAATTGAGGTAAATAAGCAAATAATGCAGTAACCTTAATTATCATATATTTTCAAAAGGAAAATTATAATTTTCCTTATAATATATGCGTTTTATTGTTGCTAGTGATTATTATGTTTATAGAGTATCAATACTGAATTTACGAAAAAAAATTTCTCTCGTTGCTTCGTCGTAAAGGGACTTTTTTTATTATACATTGAAAAAACGAAGAATATATCTTTGTTACTGTGTTTTCATGTAATGGTTTTAATAGTATATTAATAGAGAATAAATTAAAACGAATGAATGTTTCGTGTATGGAATGATACTGTTAGTGCATCATTTGGTAAGGTTACGTCGCCACAAATGACAGTAGTGTTTAATCAAACAGAAATTCGGATTGGAAGTAATGTAAATGTTGAGAAAGATTGGGACCGCAGCACCTTGTCAATTTTCACTGCCACAAATTAGAACGTAAATATTTCATACAAATTTATGAATGAGGATAAAGCAAGATATTTTGCGGTGGGTCTTTACTGGGGTTATCCTGACCCAGGTAGACCGAAAATCCGCCTTAACAATAAGGTAACAAATGTATTTTATTTATTTACTTATTTATTTCTCTACTAGTATTTAGATAAATACAGAGCATATTCTATTTGCTTTCTAAAGTCATTAACATTTGTTTAGAAATACTTTATCTGAGGTATAAACATTTTAGTGAAGGACAATTTTTAAAGTTACATAGCTATATAAAAAATTGAAGACATTTTAAAGTTATTCATAACTATTCTTTAGGAAAATTTATTATTCGAAGCTATTAACGTCTCTATGATAATGTATTTTTATCTCAAATCTTATCAGATACTGCTATAAAACTATGTAGCTATAAAACATATTTATAACTTGTAAAGAAAGTATTCTGGGATAAATATTCATTTTATAATGCTTACAATAGGCACAATGTATGGGTGCACACAATAGGCAATGTAAATATTTTTATAATTTTTAAAATGATATATTACTTATGTACACAGTTATATGATTGTATTGTTCTGAATGTTTAGCTTTTGATCAAGACTGCCAATGTAAGACTGAACTTCTGATGCATGGAATAATTGTCTTTAATAATAAATATAGACAGCATCAATGGGAAACTGTTTTTCGTGCTTTAAGGTGCCCCTTCCACCAGCCACCACTAATCAAGCAGCATCATCAGATTATAAAGACGGTAATCATTATAATTACTCTTTACCTAATTTGTTAAGATCTTTCTTTAAAATGCTTCTCAATTATAGTTTTATGTATGTATCATTATATATAAATAAATATTCACAATGATGAGAAACAAATTATTTTTGTTATTTTGGTTGTGCTTTATTTTTTCATTAATGTTTCTCAATTATTTGTTATAAAACTTAATATAAATTATTATAGAAACAATGGAACTTAGAGGTTTGTTTTCAAATTCTTGTCAACAAACTGGGCCTTTAGTGCCTGAAACGCATATAAATGGCAACAGAAAATCATTAACCACATTATCAGCATTCAACAATGTAGGATCTGATAATTGTGGATCTATGCCTAATGTACAAAATAATTTACGTTCATCCCGAGGATTTTATGCACGTTTACCACCATTGGGTAGATCCGGAACGTCACCTGGTCTTAACGTAACTGTTGAATCGAAACAACAAAGGGAACCGTCAGAAAATAAATTAAATACATTATTTGATCAATACAAGGTGAAATATAAATTTTTTTTATTATATTCCACATAAATAATTTTTATTTGGAGATATTTATTTCTCAACGAATATTTTTGTCCTTTGTTCATAGGATTCGCACGAAGATGTAATTTTAGCTGACGGTATAGAAAGATTTTGTAACGATTTACAACTATCCCCAGATGAATTCAAAGTACTTGTTCTCGCTTGGAAATTAAACGCTGAACAGATGTGCCAATTTACACGACAAGAGTTTGTGACGGGTTTGAAAGCAATGAAAGTAGATAGTATACATGCTATACAAATGAAATTACCAGAAATTGTTCAAGAGTTAACCGTTACCAGTGATTTATTCAAAGATCTCTACCGATTTACATTCCAATTTGGTTTAGACGTTAATTCTGGTCAGAGAATATTACCAGCCGATATGGCAATTGTTTTATGGAAGCTTGTTTTTACAATACGTGAACCACCACTTTTATCAAGATGGCTGAAATTTCTTGAATGCCATCACGTTAGAGGCATACCCAGAGATACATGGAATATGTTTTTAAATTTTGCTGAAAGTATTGGTGATGATCTCGGCGCTTATGATGACGCAGAAGCATGGCCAAGTTTATTCGATGATTTCGTAGAGTATGAAAATGACCAAATGAACCAAAACATCAGTAAAGATGATATCATGAAGGATGCTTCTATTAATAAGACTTAATTCAAATGAGGTTTTCATTATAACAAGGTATTATTACCTTATATATAACCTTTGAACAGAATCATTGACATTTTTTTCGTAATGAAATCATGAAGATTATTCTTCTTGTTCATTTTTATTTTGTTTTTTGTTTTCAAATTGTACAATATCAAATAGACGAAAATTGTTAAAACATTAAAGTAAAAATACTGTTCAAAGGATTTTATTCAGGGATATAAATGTGAAATTGTACACATCTAATGAACATTTTAGACAACAGAATTTCTATTACCTAAATTTGTGATACAATATGGATGAATGTATGTAACTTTCAATACATTATGAAATATTTCTTACACTTTTTAAAGATACCATTAAGAAAGAAAGGAACAAATGTAAAAAAGAACTAGAATATCTTTTATTCTAAATGAAGTTTTTAAAATACGCGCCTGACAAACTGTTATTAGAACAAAATATTTCCTCACAACTAACTAGCTCTCGAGTCAAATCAACAAGATCAGTGTCAACAGAAGGAATTGTTCTCTGAATTATAGATTTTACAATCATTTCTTATCTTTGTACTAGTTTATTTTAGTTCCCCTTTTTTTTAATCAAAAAAACTATAAGGAGAATCTGTTAATCTGTATTCTTGTGCTCTTGTTTCATCTCTCCTTTTCTCTCCAGATTCTACAATTTTTCTAAATTTTTGAAGTTAGTGTGTTATGTTCTTCAGAGTTTCTTTGCTTACTTCTTTGTCTTTTGCATTTTTATTCAAGGGTTTTTGCGTCTTCTTTTGTCATGATGTTACGATAAATGAAAGTTTTCTTCACAATAAATTATTTTTACTGACATGTTCTCGATATAAGAATAAAATGTATGGTATAACTTCGTTTAAAAATTGGTGTGAACGCACTCTTATCAAATAAGCTCGGTCATTAGCGATCATGGTCTATGATATTGTGTTAGATGGGCTTATGGTTTATTTATATTATGTTCCTATTTATTATTTTTTCTATAATGTCAATAATCAAAGCCTTAATCGTAATTAAAAGCAGCACTTTAAATGTAATGAGATTGTTTAGATACATGTATATAGTGCCATGTCTTTCGAAAATACTAACAAATTATAAGAATTAATGGTAATTAATACATCATTAAACAAATGTATAACTCATTAATATTTTTACAAAAAAATTATATATTTAATTTGCAATTTTCATCACTGCAAATGGAATGCTTCATTTTTGTTTTATTTTATAAATTAATTGGTGTTATATCACAAAGTTTGCAACATATGATTTAATGCCCTTTAATACTTAAGAACATAACATTTAATATGAAATGCGATAATTTTAAAAAATAATTATTATTTACACAGAGGATCTTCTTATGGATGATAACACAATGTTAAATGAAACAAAGTTAATAAAATAAAATGAACATTTGCTAATTTTGCATTAAATTTACTCTACTTCCTGATTATTAAATTTATGTAAATATATACAGTATTCTTTTATTTATATACTATCAGTATTTTTCACAAAAAGGAGTTCCTCTGTGTTCATAGAAAATACTACAGAATCTGTAAGTCCAAAATTATACAAGCACACATAACATAAAGTCAGTAAGCAAATATATATTATTAATTTATTTCTATGACTAAATGGGGACTTAAAGAATTACCTTTCTATATATTTATATACCAAAAATATGTTTTATTAAAAATATTCAAAATCAATTTAAAGGTGAAAGATTGTAACAATGCAAAGATTAAGCGAGAATTGTAAGTAAAAAGTGCTTGTTCAAGTTCAATAGATACTTATGGTAATGCTTGTGTACATATTTCCCACAACTTATAATAAATTGGTTTTGATTCTATAATTAAAATACAAATAATGCTTTTAAAGAGCTTAATATTTGTGGTTCGATGTGTATTAAGAATAAGTTCTACTATTAAAAGTTTAATTTTTATTAATTGATTTATTGGTAAAATATCCATAATGTTATTATACAATAGGTGTATATATTATACTAATGATTAAAAAATTGAGCACAGTTTTATCATACTATGTAATATCATTGCATATTTTATTATGATAAAATTAAAATACCATAATAATACTTAATAAATATTTTAATAGTGAAAAATATAAGAAATTATTTTTTGCTTCAATGGTGTTTTTGTAACTGATTCAATTTCGTGATAAAACTTTCATTTTTATTGAAAATTAATAGATAGCATTGTTAGCAACGTAATTGGTATATAAAAAATATATACATTTTGAATACTAACGTTATTGTTAGAAATAATTTTGTTATTTCTCTTAAGTGCTAGACATATGGAAGGCATATTTTTCTTTTTTTGTACATTAAAAAAGTACAACAAACAAAATATGTGGTCCAAATATCTCACAATCCACCCCATGTCCGCTACGTGCCCGTTCCAGGTCCGCTTTGTTTTCGTCAGGGTTATGAATATCAATCTGTGTAACATAATAAATTAAGAATCCCTATGGCTGTTACATGGTATAGGAACAATCTTTGAGATTCTTCTTATGTCAAAAATGCTTTTTGAAAAGAAATCTTTTAATTTAAAAATAAACAACTAAGTTAATATTTGAACGCATAATGAACGAATAATTAAGTAAATTTGAAGCTGATTACTTTCAAAACATACTGTTCTATATATAGAAAGATTATTTATATTTACTTACACTTTAATAATCATATTCAAGATCAAAATTTTCTTATTTATTAAGATACACTGTAAAATATTAATACGATTGTGGTAATATGGTTAAATAATTAATATTTTTAATAATTATTATTGTGATTTGTTTTATTATTTTCTATTTATTACAGTATTTCATTTGAATACTGTAGTGCAAATGGTTATAATGGCAGAAAGTCGGGTCTCTAGTGTTATTGAAGTCTGTGAAACCGAATGACAAAACAGACATCTAATTATTAAAAGTATTGTAATGTGTGTAAAAGTTTGAACTTTTAGAACTTTTTACATAAAAGCCTTTTTTTGTACACAAACTACCAATTTATCGAGAACAACTTCTCCGTATCATACTTATTTTCAAGACAACATCGACGTTTTTGTGTTTTTTTTTTTACGTTCATTTACTTTGTTTATTATGAATTTGGTGGGTTTTCTCGTGCAGTAACTTAACGACGGATACAATAATATAGGTAATCAAATTTAGTCTACTTTCTTCTTAAATATTCTGATTGCATAGATGCTATAACCTTTGCTTTCTTGGTACTCGTGACTGATTTTATCTTTACAATGTCAAAATCACCGATTTCTCGTTCTATGCTCTTTCGAAAATCGTAAGTTTACTATAAAATGTAAGCACAGCTGTAATCTTAAGAACCTAACGATATTATTGTCAAGAAAGAAATTATCAGTGAACTATTTCTTGTTTATGCTGTATATTATTACTTTTTATAATGTTTGTCTTTATTAATTAATTTTACGTCTTTATGAGTCTATTTAAAAGTTATATTCAAATTAAGTTATAAGTATTTATGAAATGTATATATATTACATGTAAGTTATAGAACATTAAACAGTTTATCATATAAAAATCATGTTGTTTACAATGTCATTGAAAAATGTTGTATTTTAGATTTCTGTAAGAAAATACATTTCTACAAAAATTAAGTTGTGCATTATACATGTAAAACATTATTTCAAATGTTTAAATAAAAACTGAAAATAACATCAATTTTTTTAATACTATAGTTAAATGTAATGTACATATAAGTTACTCAAAAAGAATAATTAAATGGTTTACATGCAATAGTATATATCAGTATATTCTTTTAAATCAATGCTTGAATAGAATCTTCACAAAAATAAATTCTTCGCTTGCCAATAGGTCCATTCTCATTTCCTGTCTTCAATTTTGATATGACCATTGCTATGGTGCTACGAGAAAAAGGTAAAATATTTAAGAATACATATAACTTTTTAATAATTCCATGTGTCTATTATGTAGTTTTATCTTTGTTTTTATCATTACAGGTTGCTACTAGGAGTTATTGTCATGGATTTTCCTCAGTTCCATGAAATTGAACAATTTAGAAGTGATGAAATAGAAAACAAGTGATTGTGGTAACTGACATAAAACTGTGTTGGTGTGCCCTAGCAGGTACTTTGTAGTGGAGCCACCGGGCTATGGCCAACTTGAATTTTGAGCAGCCACCACGCAGTATTGCGAACGCAAGCCTTACATCACGCACAGGTGGTGGGGGGGGCTTAAATTCATCGACCCTGACGGGTCATGTCACACCTACTTCGAGCATGTTCTCAGGCTCATCTGCAAGCACCTCAAGCTCAGCTAATTCTGCGGTAGTAGTTACTAACGTTTATCCTGGAGCATCAAGCACTGGAGGTGGACAAAATAGTCATCAACCTCAACAGCAACAGCTTTCTCCTATGGGCAGTAGAGGACTGTTTGGGCAGAGAGCTTTTACTGATAGACGTACAATGCCTGCTCTTGGGTTAGTTTTTTTTTTTTGTTATTAATATTGTAGTATAGTATATTATATGTTTATTCTATAATAACATGTTATGTAAAAACTGAGAATGTTACAAATTTTCAGAACTTCGAATCCAATGGGTAGCATGGGCACTTTTGGAATACCTCAAAGTCGTAATTACGGATCTCAAATCAATAATTTTCATTCTGTTTTTGGTAGTGGAGGAGGTGGAGATACAAGTACTCCTCCATTGTTAGATCTGTCTGAGTTTCCTTCATTAACAAACAGAGGGCAAGGTGATTCTATGCCACAACCTAGTCCTATGCCAGGAAAACAACCTTATGGTTTGTATTAATAACATTTAAAAAATTAAGATAATAGATTATAAAAATGTTTGTATTCATTCTAGTTGGAATGGTAAAGCAACCAACATCTGAATCAAGCGAATTTACAATGAGTTCAGAAGATTTCCCAGCATTACCAGGAACACAAAATAGAGAAGGTCCATCACCAGGTGGAAGTGTTTCTGGAGATAAAAATATACCTGTTGGACTTGGTCCTGAAATTGGACAAGATGTGTTACAAGCGAACAGAGCACCTGGATCTGAAAAATCTCAATCATCTAAAAGAGGCATACAAACATCTCCTGATGGTATTACCTATTTTTATTTATTCGTACGATTTAATTACAAATGGATTATTGTAATTAAATATTGAATCAAACACTTCATATTTTTTTCTAGGTAAGGTGACTAATATACCAGCAAGCATGGTAAAAGATCAGTTTGGAATGGTTGGTCTATTGACGTTTATTAGGGCAGCTGAAACAGACCCGAATTTAGTGTCATTGGCATTAGGTCAAGATCTAACTGCGTTAGGATTAAATCTTAATTCACCAGAAAATCTGTATCAAAATTTTGGCGGGCCTTGGGCAGAAACACCGTGTCGACCTCAGGATATTGATTTTCATGTACCACCAGAATATCTTATCAATGCCGCCATCAGGTAATTTTTATTGTGTTTTAATTTTTTCATATTATACATTTTATTATAAACTTGGGTTTGTTTCAGAGATAAATTAGCACCAGTTAAACTAAATCGATATAAGGATGATCTATTGTTTTACATGTTTTATACTAATGTTGGGGATGTACTACAATTAGCAGCAGCAGCAGAATTGTAAGTATCAAACATTAAATTCCAATTGTTCTATTATTTTATGTTAACGTGTATGTTACCATTTATATTAATTTTACAGGTACAGTAGAGAATGGCGATATCATATGGAAGAGAAGGTGTGGATAACGCAAGCACCAGGATTAGGACTTGTAGAAAAAACATCGACATACGAACGTGGTACTTATTATTATTTTGATGCACAGAGTTGGAGAAAAGTAGCAAAAGAATTTCATTTGGATTATACAAAATTAGAAAGTAGACCTCATCTTCCCACAAACTTTCACCAAACCCAGCCTTGACTACAGGTACATATATTCAGTTAGTTTTACACAATACATAAACATAGAAAAATGTTATAACAAGAAATTTATGTTTATTGCAGCTCTGCTTGCAGACTATTGTATTGTCTTTAAGCTGGACAGGAAACAGCTAATTGTATAAATGAACAAATTTAATAATCTTTAATAAAAATATAAAATTTGAAGAGTAATTAAAGTTATTGAATTTCTTTAATTAACTAAGAGTTAGGAAATGGGGATGACGCGTATGTATGCTATATATAAATATATGAAAGGAGATTTGTTGAAATAATTTTATACATATAGTATACATCAGAAATATGTAGATGCTTATGTATAGATCAAGATAATTTTTGATGATATCATTTACAAAGGTGTGTCAGAATCTTTGTAATGTATATAATAAAAAATAGCAAATATTCGAAGACCAAACAAAATTTTAACAGTTAAAGAATAGAATATTTCCATAAAACTACTTAATATTTCAGAACTATGTAGGAACTTCGAAAAATGTTCCTTTTTTTGTAGCATTATCCTATCAGGGAATTAATTTGATTTTACTGTTTGACAGACCCTGTAGAATGCATTAACGTACATTCATGAGCAATTTTGAATATAATTTTATAATAAAATCATTTAATTATATAGTAAATATAATTTTTTTTATTATTCCACTTTTGCATAATGTATATATTCTATAAAACATTCAATACATTCTTAAGTTTTGTTATTTGAATTGAGCTTTATTTTATATTTTTTAATACTATTTAAGTCATTACGATTAATAGATACAGGAATGGTACAATTTTTATTTGTAATTATACAATTATTTAGCATATTCTTTTCTCTATCGTATTTCGTAATTTTTCTTGTTGCATGGCAAGATTAATTATATCTTCGGAAGCGTTTACGAAATAGTTCTCAATATAATTTTGACTGTTCTTTTCACATTTATCTAAATAGTACCTTTAAAAAGACATACCATTGTATGCACAAAATGTATTAAATTATATTTTATTCATTTAATAATTACGTTACCTATAGTTTACCATAATGCCACAACTATTTGCAACACCACGCGGTGAAGGATCAGCTAACCAGTTTATCCTCCACATAAAAGCTCCATTACGAAGATGAAAATTTGCTATAGTATAAAAAAATATTAGTTATATAAA
Source organism: Osmia bicornis bicornis (assembly GCF_907164935.1). Classification (NCBI taxonomy): domain Eukaryota; kingdom Metazoa; phylum Arthropoda; class Insecta; order Hymenoptera; family Megachilidae; genus Osmia; species Osmia bicornis. The sequence goes on from NC_060223.1 coordinate 9,474,269, forward strand.
AGTTTTGCAATAGATTAAAATCGTAATTAGCAATTAACATACCAACACTGTTTAAAGCATAATTTCGTCTTTTTTCTTTGTACAAATACCACGCACATGCTCGAATTAATGGCTTTTTTAAAACTTCACATATTGTTGTATCATTGGTCCACAACGAATTATTGAAAATTTTTTTTAAGCCCAATATAACATCTGATTCATTTAAAATTTCTTTTATAGACTCATATTCTTCATTGGTAAAAATATAATTGATGTCTACACAAACATTTAGTATAAATCAAAAATTATTTAATACACAGATATTCTATTTATCTTACTTTATACCTTGTTTTATTTTTTCAAGAACCCAACTTCTAAAATTTGGTATTGGTGACAAAGTAGACAGTTCGTCTATCATAGGAAATTCATATATCACTTCTTTTGCTACTTCTTTTATTAGATAGTTGCCTAGTTCAATACCCTAAAAAAGTAAAAATTAATTACATAAATTTTACAAAATATATTACCCTAATTTTTTATATTATTTATATACTTGTAATCCTTTTTGTGTAGAAGTTATGGAATAAAATATTGCAGCTTTTATTTTACTTTTATCTTCCTCTAGAAATGTTATTTCTTGTTTAAAATCACCAAGAATTCTGACTTTTGCTTCTTCAATACCTTTCACACTATCTACAAATTAATGATATCCATTATGTGAGGAAATATGTAACATAGATTATTCATAAAATGTTATCATAATTTCATACTTGGTATAACATCACATAATGCTGTGTGCAATACCACAAGAGGTTCTCTTGGCATAGATGGATGAGTGAAAATATAACATCTTCTATATGGTCCAACTCTTTGTTTTAAGTCTAACCAATTTCTTACAGGATGTATTGCTTCATAATCTGAAATCTTATTATTATATCAATAAATATTAATCGTGTTAATTTTTGAAATTAATTTAAAGAATGTATACCTTTTGTAATATATCACATGCACTTTGCCAAGTTACTCTTTCTAAATGTAGAAATCCTACTGAAAACCAAAGCAATAATAAATTCCGTAAAGTAATATTTAATTGTTGTATTGCAATACTATCATCTGTTTCTTTAGTTTCTGACAGTAACTCCTAGCAAAAATATGTACGTAAAAATAAAGATGCAAATAAATTTACATAGCATATCTTTGTTTATATATAAAATTTTTAATTCTATTATAAAAACTAAGAAACTATATAATCCTTACTAAGATATCTGTTCTTAAATCAACAAGGAATTTCACACCATTTTCAAGTCTTCCAATAATGACAAATAACCATTGATAATCTGGTGTAAGAACATTCTTTAAATTTTGTTCATAAGAAATCATTCGTCTTTCATTGTCACACTAAAATAATGAAAGATACAAATATATATATTATAAAATTAATAAAAACTTGATACCTGATAAATCACATTTATATTCATATAAAGATATGATACAAAAGATAAATAATGTAAAAACCTCTGTAGAAATTAATTTTTCTGCTACACTGCATACAGTATTATGTTGTATGGCATATTCGGTTGCTAATAAACGTAAAATATGTTGTTTATCTTGTGGTTTACTCTCATGATATCCAAGGCATAATGTGTGAGCTTTATTCTAAAATTAAATTTCAGAATTTGTTAAGGTGGTACATGCTTTTAAATTTGAAGAATAATTACAATTGTTGAAAAGTTTATGTGTTTATTTTAAAAATGATTAATAATATTTATAATTAGACACTAACCTCGATAATCCAATTACTAACATTAGTGTTTTTAAATTTGAAAACGTCTTTTATTTGTTTTTCAAGGTATATTTCATTTTTGTTAGGTGTAGATAATTGACGTAAATTTTGACTAAAAGGAAATTTTAAACCTTTTTGTTTCACACTACATATTGACGTAAGTTTATTACTATAAATAAATAAAATGTTTGAATGAAGTTTTGTGAACATCGTATTGGATATCAGTATCTATTCAATAAGTAATATTTTACAATTACTTTAATTAGAAAACAAATAAATTTGGAAATTTCTTATCTATTACTGTCTGTATTCTTATTCAATAATGATGAATAATGAATATTTCAATAATAGACTGATAAAAATGAAATAAAATCAAAATATCAGATTAGTTTTCATACATGTTATTTACAAAACATTTAACTACCTGCAAATTAAATAATAATAATCTGTTGTTTAATAAATAAATGACCATACAAATAATTATTTAAAATTCTTTTTCGTAAACATTATATTGCAAAAAAAGTGCATATATGTATATGTACGATACAGTTGGCAATCATTAGTACATATATATATACTTATCCATATGTATATACATACATCCATACATACTAAAATGGTGTTACAGTTGGGAGCATCATGATACGCATTTAATTGCAAATCGATCAAAAAGAAATTCACGGAACATAGATATTTGTTGAAGTAAATGTGACCTCCTGCTAATGTACAGAATGCAGATAGTGCATTTATTTTGGGGTCTTTGTTATGTTTTATTTACTTGCCGAGGTATGCTGATTAACTATATATAATATAGCCCGATATTTCTTCCATTTTGCAATTACTTTTATCATTATTGTAATCTATATTATGTTTACACATTTTATTAACTGTTGTTGTAAAACTGTTTCAGTTAATGCTGTTGAATATAATGTCACATTATCCCATGATGGCCCTGTAGTATTAGGTGGAACCATCACGTTCAGAGCTGATTTGTTTGAAAATGGTGAAAGACCATCAGGAACTTTTAAATATAAGTGGAGAGATAATGCATTAACTCCACATGAATATGAGGTTAAAGAAGCGTTTTTAATTTGTATTCAATTTTTAAGTTAGTTCTTTAATATTCATTTTTATTTTCTTTATAGACAGAGGAAACATCGAATACAACCACATATTGGAGTTTAAATATTTCACCTGATAATTATACTATTGGAATATATGAAGTTGAAGTAATTGTTAATGGTAAACCTTATATATTTTTATGGTCAAGGCTGACCAGTGTTCGCACAACATTTTATGTAACTGGTAAGTTAAAATATTTTTAATTCATTGTTTATCAATTTTCATTCTAATGTAATGTATTTTCTTTAGAATTTCTTAATGGTGATATTGAAATTATACAATCTAATCAAACATTAACGGATCCTTATGTTTCTTCTTTATCTGAAACAAATATGACTATAAATATACGTAAAGGAGATCTGGATTACTTGAATAAAGCCACATCAGTATTCATTTATTGGTTTATAGACTGCAAATATTATGGTCAAACAAGTGATTTGTATTTTCTTTATAATTTTACAAATCCTGATACATCACATATTGTGGAAGCTTTAGTAGTTGCATCATATGAATCTTTAACAACAACTACTTTACCTCCGACAACTGTTCCAGTTACAACAACTATTTCACTTAATATAACTGTGCCAAATACTACAGTGTCAAGTATTACTACCACAGAGTTAGCAACTACTGTTGTATCTAATAGTTATGCAACTTTAGATGCAACAACATCAATACCTCTCATTGACACATTGAATAGTAGCATGTCTAGTGTAAATAATATTTCTTTACCTTATATCTGTTCAAATTCTTCAATAATTCCTCCAGACCCTAATAAGACATATGGACATTTTATTAAAAAAATTGATATTCGTGGTAAGTAATAAGCCATATGATTATTATCAATTGTAACATAAGTTATAATAATAATTTTAATAAAAATCACAGCACCAATAATGAATATATCAGTGGAGGGTACAAATTGGATTCAGCCATGGGATATGTTATCTCTTAACGTAACGTGCAAAGGTTCAGGACCTTTCTACAAGTGCCTTTATTTTCATAGAGGAAAGTACAATGTTACTGGAAATGAAACGTGTGACAATGGAGTTCCCATTCATCCTTGCAATTTTTCCATCATTCATTATTTCTTGGAACCTAGCGTATATACCATATTAATTATATTACATAACGATGTTAGCAAACAAATTTATCCATTGACAATAAACATTTATAAAGGTATGTATTGATAATATATACTCATAATTTTTCCTTTACGATAGGACTCGAGTAATTGATGTTTATTATATTTTTAGTTACAACAAAGCCACAATTATCGGTCATCGTTGTGCCTGTTTCTTGTTCGCTTGCCGCTGTAGTACTCATTATTTTTGGTATTGCATATTATATACAAAGCAGAGCAAGATTTACAGTAGAAGTTGCAGACTTTGACTTTGGCCAAAATAACCCAGAACTAGAATATAAAACATTTAGAGAACGATTACGGGATTCATTCAATAATGCTATTACACCAGGAAGCAAACGGATAAGTGTATGCCAGCCCTATTATGGCAGCATGAATCACTAACAAGTACAGATTGTACAAACTATATAGTCTGTGATTAACATTTGCATTGTTAATCACACATTGTAAAAAATTACATTAACTATTTATTATTATTTATTAAAAATTAGGTGTGCAAATTAGTTCAGTGCCTCTTATCAATGACGATTTCAAATTTATTTTCCTACGCTTTTATGTATTTAAAATACTTCGCAAATTAATTTGTGCACCTTTTAGCTTTATCATTTTGCACTAATACTTTAACTCGCTATGCACTTTCAATCTAAATAGTAATTTTTGTGTGTTGTAGTTAATTGTTTGGACAATAGCATGCTACATGTTTTATGTTGATATTTTGTTATGTAAAGTTATAGTTTGATAAATGTAATTAATAGAGATTTAATGAATTTCAGGGTTATAAGCCTCTTAATAATTCTCAAACTCTTCAATGACGTTTAAGGCGGAAAAAAGAATAATTAAATCATCCGAAATCATTTAAAAAATCACAAGTGAATTACAAGGAAGATTTTAGAATTGTATTTTACAATATATTTTTAAGCATCAGTTAATTTAATCTAAAAGCTAATATTCTAGCGATATAAATTCATTCCAAATAATTCATCATTAAAATTAAGATTGTATATAGAACAAATAAAGTTTGTATACATAGGCTGTGAATATAGTATTCAACGGGAATATTGCTTGTGAGGTTTTGTAGAGGTAAAATTTTTAATATCAGTTTTATGAATTCTAATCTATTTTCTGCACGTTTTACATTTTTAGTTTAATTTTCAGCTTGATACGTTTAATCTTTCATTAGTAGATTTCTAAACTACTTAACTCTTCTGTTGTAAGAAAAGTGCTAAATTAACACACAGTTGTGTAAGTATAAGTTATAAGTATAGATCTCTCATGTGAGAAATTTGGTAAAAAAAATGTGTAAACGTACTTTAAACAATATATGTCTTAAACAATTCTATTCATATATGCGTTTAAATGTATGCATATACACATATGCAGGATGAGTCATTTAACTCGACTATTTTTAATTCTTTACACATAACTCTTTAATTTCTTTTTCTTTAAAGCACCACGTTAATTTGTACATCTTATGATAAAGATAATTAAAGTGATCGAGTCAGATAACTCAGTCTCTATTGTATTAAATATGATTAGGTTTTTTTTGAGATCTTTAAAATACAGTATTCAAGCAAAATAAGTAGCTAAAAGTGACGAAATCGAATTATAATTTCAAAGATTTAATCATAAATTAATAATCTTGTGTAGTATTTAATGAATAAAACGTTCTTGTAAAGCTTGTAGAAATGTTATTTGCTGCGATATATTACCGTTTTCAAATGAAGGCTCGTAATAAAACCTTTGGTGTCATAAAATGCAAAATTAAATTTCCCGCTAACAGGGAGGGGGTATAATTTGAGATAGGGGGAACACCAGCGCCATCTATCAAAAAATCGCGGAAACTACTTGTCGAATAGTTTGCGCCGTTCTCGCATAGATGGCGCATTGGTCGAATTTCAAAAATACTTGGCGGATTTTTTAAAATACAGGTTTGACCCTGATTTTGACAGATTTCTAAAGAACAGAAGGAAACGAAGTCAAAATTGTTTCTTTTAAATTGTGAGTGCGAGGTGTAATAAAAAACACACTGTTAAAACAGGCACAACATCATACTTATTAACAATGTTCCTTACAATCAGACCTAACTTCACCCGGGGGTGTCTGGAATCCCCAAAATCATGATCACTCGAGAACAAAGGCATTTCCAGTCCTTTTCTATGTATAGTCACTGGTGTACGCATTCGCTAGAGGTTGGGTAAGTCGTTAGAAGTGTAAGATGGCGGCCGATGAAATAAATTTACAAAATTGTGTTCTGTTAAAAAACATTTGCGCGTTAGCAGTTTGCTGAATATTGTCAGTTCACAGTTTGTATTTACGATTGTTGAACCTTCGTTTGCAACTGTTAACAACCGAAACGTGTCTGTTATAAAAGTATAATAGAAAGTTTATCTTAGTCACGGGCGTACAATGTCAGTAATTGCCTCAAAACCATGCCACGAGGAAGAAAATTCGAAATTGACGGAGGAGGATGATTGGAGAATGCAGATGGCATTCTGCAAGCTTAGGCATACAGCGTCGATCGAAGGTGTAAATTGTATTACACAAACATGGAGAATGAAAGAAAGGGTTTGTTGTTGTTTGTTCATTTAACTAATAAAGTCTTCAATAATTACGTATTTAATTCTGCATATAAATGTCTTAAATTTATATTGCTTTTTTATTTAGATGAAAACCGTGAGCGTGGCTCTAGTTTTATGTTTAAATGTTGGCGTCGATCCACCTGACATTGTCAAGACACAACCATGTGCGCGCCTCGAATGTTGGATCGGTATTTATTCCAATTCATCTATATTTTCATAATTTCTTGTTGCCATTATTATATAATCGATTTTTAGGTTATGAGCATGACAATAATTTCTAAGTAAATATGTTTGTAGACAACTACTAGGTGGCGCTATATTTGTTATTAATTTAAATATTACAAATTCTTGTCTTTTTTCGTGTATCCTCAAAAAATAAGAATAGTTTTATTACATTGTTATAAATATTTTTTCACAGATCCTTTATCAGTCAGTCCACAGAAAGCTTTAGAAACTATAGGATCTAATTTACAAAAACAGTATGAGAGATGGCAGCCAAGAGCTCGTTATAAACAAAGTTTAGATCCTACAGTGGAGGAGGTAAAAAAATTATGCACCTCTTTAAGGAGAAATGCAAAAGAAGAAAGAGTTTTGTTTCATTATAATGGTCATGGTGTTCCTAAGCCTACTAGTAATGGTGAAATATGGGTATTTAATAGGGTTAGTTGAGTTGAATATTTTAAATACCATAAATAATGGTTTTGTGAATATTTTTTAACATTAAATTATTGTTACAGACATATACACAATATATTCCTTTGTCTGTATATGATTTGCAAACATGGATGGGTGCACCTAGCATCTATGTATATGATTGTTCTAATGCAGGTATTATAGTGGAGTCTTTTCAACAATTTGCAGATCAACATGAAAAGGAATATGAGGTAGAAAAATTCTGCACCAGTATTGATGAAAGGTAGGAAGTTACATGTATAAACACATTGGAAATATCACTTTGCAGATGGAAAAACAAGCAGTTCAACAGAATCGTGCGACTGGAGTGGTTGGTGCAACGGCACCGTCTTATAAAAATTGTATTCAGTTGGCAGCGTGCGCAGCTAATCAGATTTTACCTATGAATCCAGATCTACCGGCGGATATATTTACGTCGTGTCTTACAACTCCAATTAAGATTGCGTTACGATGGTACGAAATCGTTAAAAGTAATTTATTCGATTATAATAATACAAATTTCATCGTTTCTAGGTTTGTGATGCAAAATACATCCAAACTGGTACCAAAAATTTCACTAGATTTAATAGACAAGTAAGAATATTTGACGTATACAGAGGGGGTCATGAAAAATAGGACACTTAAGTATCATTGTTAAATTTAAAAATTAAAAAAAAAGTAACAGTGTTCAATGGTCTATTAAAAATATTTAGGTGTACTATTTCTTATGACTAACCTCGTATTTACAATAAATACATATTCATTGTTTTCTCTAGTAAAACAAATAAACTATTGGATTTACGGTAAATAAATTTCAGAATCCCGGGACAGTTAACCGATAGAAGAACAATGTTAGGGGAACTTAATTGGATATTTACAGCAATTACCGACACAATTGCATGGAACACTTTGCCAAGAGGTAAATTTTTGCATTGTGATTGTTGTTTTTTTTTAAATGATGTAAAATAAATTTATTTGATTTCCAGATTTATTCCAAAGATTATTTAGACAAGATTTATTAGTCGCTAGTTTGTTTAGAAACTTTTTACTTGCTGAAAGGATACTTCGTTCGTACGACTGTACCCCTGTTTCGTGTCCAAAATTACCACCTACTTATCAGGTGAATATTTTATTAATATATTTATTTTTACTTTGCCAATAAAATATTAATTTATTCTATCAATTTAGCATCCTATGTGGCAAGCATGGGATTTGGCACTTGATCTCTGTTTAGCGCAATTACCATCTATTCTTGAAAACGAAGATCAATTTGCGCATTCGCCGTTCTTTGAAGAGCAGCTTACAGCCTTTCAAGTATGGCTTACGTTAGGTTCTAAAAATCGTAACCCTCCAGAACAGCTGCCAATAGTACTTCAAGTATTGCTAAGTCAAGTTCATAGATTAAGAGCGTTAGAATTATTAGGATGTTTCCTTGATCTTGGTCCATGGGCGGTGAACTTGGCTCTCAGCGTGGGCATTTTCCCGTACGTTTTAAAATTGCTTCAAAGCAACGCTAGAGAATTACGCCCGTTACTTGTTTTTATTTGGGCAAAAATTCTTGCTGTTGACAGTGTGAGTTGTAACGTTCGGTATTCAAGAGATATCTATCATTTTCAATTACAATATCTTATATATTACAATTACAGACGTGCCAAGCAGATCTTGTAAGAGATGGCGGACACAAATATTTCTTATCTGTTCTTCAGGATACTTCCATACCGGTAGTAAATTTAAAGGGTTTAAAATTTTATTGTTTTCAATGTGATTTTCTTTTATTTTATTATTTTAGTTTATTTTTATTTTAGAGCGAACAAAGAACATTGGCGGCATTTGTTCTAGCCAGTATTGTAAATGATTATAGACCAGGTCAGATAGCTGCAAATCATGGTAGTCTCGTTTCAATTTGTTTGGAACAACTTGGGGATTCGAACGCTTTATTAAGACAGTGGTTGTGTTTATGTCTTGCGAGACTTTGGCACAATTATGATAAAGCAAGGTGGTGCGGAGTCAGAGATATTGCTCACGAGAAACTATTCACGTTATTACAAGATCCAGTTCCCGAGGTACGAAGCGATTTTATTCATCCGTTTTTATTTATAATAAGTAATAATAATTGCACAGGTTCGAGCAGCTAGCGTTTACGCTTTGGGCACATTTATAAACAGCGTAACAACCCGCAGCGAACATGCAAATAACATTGATCAAATTATCGCGATGACACTAATTAATACTGTCTCGCATGATATGAGTCCTTTAGTTAGAAAAGTATGTAAGTTAATTACAAAATAATATACTTATACTAAATATTATACATATATAATTATTTTAACACGAGGAAAATATGATTTATTTTACAGGAATTAGTAGTAGCGCTTCAATGGATGGTTTTGCATTTTGAAAATTCATTCGTTACTTTAGCTTTGGCTGAAGAAAATAGTCGAAAAGATCTTGTAGTGGAAACATTATCTCCGTTTAGTGGAATGAGACGTATTAGTTCTAGAGACAGATTAAAAATGCTTTCTCCTAACAACGCGTACAGTGCAGACAGTACGGACGGATTCAGCCAGGATCGCATCAAGAGAGTCTCATCCTCGTCGTCCATTAGTAGTTTAGGTAAGTAATAAAATTATGTTGGATCCAGTTAGAGTTTAGGTTTCCTGCCGGATTTTCGATAACAGCTCCTTGTATTGTTTCATTCGTGTGCCAGGAAATAATTGGGAGTTCGTGAGGAAACCTTGCGAGTCACTTGGTAATAATGATTGGAAATTCCATTGCATGTTCGTACATAGTTTATCCTTCATTTTTTTTTTTTTTGTATATAGCAAAATCACTGTTCTATCACCTACAAGCACATTATCGTACAAACCAGATGTTTTTTTACATTAAATGGAAAATATAATAAACTCTGCTTTATTATTCATAGGACACAGTTCTCTTGGAAATCTACCAAGTCTTTCTTATGGTAGCATATATATGAAATTGTGGCATGGATTATGCAATCTTGACAGCGATCCTCATCCTGCTGTTGCTGCCATGTCTCAGAAGGTCACCAATCATATTCGTAATCAGGTAAATGTAACTTGTTGATAATATTTCAATACTTTCGTTTTATGTCCAATGCTGGACGTGTAATGTTTTCTTATTATAGGTCAAGGAATCATCAGCCCCTAAAGAAGTAATTGAAACTAAAATATCTTCATCGTTATCTCTTCCACCGTCTCCATCAAATCGCACTACATATTTAAGGTGAGTTAATGTTTATTTATTTCAATCTACGGCGTTTATAAAGTATTTTGTGATTCTTTTTATGCAGCAACAGCAAAGGAGAATCACCGCCTACGGTAAACTCTGGATCAGATTTATTACGTTCGTCGAGAATACCATCGCATAGTAATCGTTCAAGAAAACCGATTCCTAATACTGTAAGAGTGATTATTTGAAAGAGTGTAAGAGTGAATATCTTCTAATTTTCTAATCATTATCACTTGAACATTATAGATATCAGAAGAAGCTGACGAAGTAGCTGGAATCAAAACTCCATTGATAACTTCGCAATTTGTCGAGTGGAGTTGCGCTCAATTTGCTCAGCCTTCGGTTAGTTTAGAAAGCGAAATAGAATCACTGAGTGATTTGGAAAGTAGAATTCATTATGAAAGAGAATGGCGGTAAGAACGAATCGATCTAACAATAATCTACACGTGAAAGTTATATATTAATTCCCTGAAATAATAACACTCAGATATCTAAGGAATAAAAAGCAAAGACGCGAAGCAAGAGAAGAACAATTGCGAGCGGTACAAAGTAAAGTAGAATCGCAAGTGTTCCATGCAAGATGTCCACATTCTCCGGAAGTTTTAATGTTTCACCCTTTCGAACCTCATTTGGTTGTGGCGTTGAAAGATTTCTTTGGGTATTTCACATAATACACGATATCCCGATCATTATAACAAAACAACAATTTAACATGATTAAATTCTTTACAGAGTATGGGATTGTCAAACTGGTGCGAAGTTGACTTACTGTGCGAGTCGTGGAAATAAAATGTCGCGTATTACGGCTTTAGAATTTATCAACGCTCACGATGTAAGTTTATTAATGACCGGATCTGATGATGGTTCGGTCAGAGTGTGGAAGAATTACAGCAGTATGTTAAATCGTGACCCGGTCTTACTTACCGCTTGGCAAGCGCTAGCTGATATACAGCCTACGACAAAAACCTCAACTGGTGAGTTTATAGTTTAGGCATGCACGAAGAAATGATGTTCTATGAATTAACTGAAATTGTTTCTGATAACAGCTGGGTTAGTCACAAAATGGGAACAAAAGTCCCTTACATTAGCAGTGACAGGTGATGTTCGGTTTGTTAGACTATGGGACGCGGAGACTGAATTGAAAAAGCAAGATATACCGACCGGTGCTGATTGTTGCGCTACGTGTATTGATGTTGATGGCGCAGGTTAGTTATTTCTATGTTTTTCAGTGATTCTATGTTGAGCAGGTCTACAGTAAGTGTTACTACCTGAACTACTTTACACTTAGAGAGTTAATAGTGAATACAACTGATACAACTAAATTCATACAAACTTAAATGTATTTAATGATACGTATAGGTGTAATGATGGCACTAGGTTGCGGAGATGGTTCTGTTCGCTTATTTGATAGAAGATTACCTCCGTTAGAATCAAGAGTTATGATTTGGAGAGAACATACCGCATGGGTATTAAGTACTTCCCTGAGAAAATTTGATAGATCTGCACCACAATTGTTTACCGGTTCGTCCTCAGGGGACATTAGGATATTTGATCTTAGAAAAAATTCGTCTGTAAGCACTGTACAAATAACACAAGGTATTACAGCACTGGCAGCGCATGAAATGGCTGATATCTTTGCTTGGTAAGTTTCATTTTTTTTATTAGTATCATTAAATTTTAAATAATTATATATGAATTTAATTATTACACGTGTCGTACTATAAGTTAAGCATTAATTGATACATAGGTAATATTATTTATTTATACTTTAGCGGGTCAACAAATCATTGTATAAGTATTTACAATACTATGGGTCATCATTTAAACACGATCAAATTTCACGAAGGATTCATGGCTACCCGTATTAGCCCTGTAAGTTGTTTAAGTTTTCATCCCTATCGAGTGATTCTAGCAGCTGGATGTGTTGACAGTACTATTACAGCATACGCGTCTGAACCACGTAGATGACTAATAGAATTGGAATTGCAGTAAACTTATTTGCGTAAATATTTGTAGATTCATAGTACTTGATCTTAAAATAAGCAGTCAGTAAAAAGAAAAACTCTAAGATTGAAATATTTGAGTTCATTTTAAAAATCATGATATGAATTCTTATATTATTAATTATTTATGCCTTTCTACTGCGTTCTCATTCCTTGTATAAACGGTATTCGTTGATACAGAAAAACTAATCGCGTAGATTTGTAATTAACTCGTGGGATGAATTAATCACAGTCTTTATGTATAGACGACCAAAGAAAAGCTCGATGCAATTTTAGAAGAAAAAAAAATGCAGTTGAAAATTAATGTTCTTATAAATAATGGTGCATAAAATATGCAAATGTGATGCAACGAATAGGATATGGGTGCATGTATAAATCTGTTGAATATTTAACAAAGCTTGTACATAGACACATGCGCAAGGAAATAACTTTAATTATTGTGCCATGTAAAATTATATTAAGTATACATCTATTATATATTACTTCAATTGTAGTGATCGAATATATAATTCCTTCTTTTTTTAACACAGTAATCAGTAATTTCTTTCATTAATTATTTTTATCTCCTAACACTCTTTAGGAAGGAAAACTTTAGAAAAGATATTTATAATTTTAATTTATGACAGTGCAATAATTCATATCTAATTCATTAGCTAGATTATAAATAATAAATAAATGATTCTTAAGGTGGTAACTAAGCTAAGTATATTAATTCTGTAAACAATCTGCTGTACGTCTATTTTTATTTATAATTTTCTCATTGAATCTTTGGTTACTATCATAGGAATATCGAATATTAGCTATTTAGCATTGTATAGTTACGATATCCTACATGGTATTAATATTATACTTTAATGACAATACTTTGTAAGCTTCTGTTCGTGAATCATGAAAAATATCGACACTTAAGGTTACATAATTTATGTGAATGGTAAAATAATCATACACCATCTGAAAAATATTTTGCAAATAATTGTACGATGATGCGTGTATGTTGTTACTTTAATTATTAATTATCATTAATCTAGTTATTTTTTGCTACTTTAATTACAAGTTAATCGTCAATGTACTAAAAGTACAAATTAATTCGGTGTCTTTTGCTCAATTCAAATTTAAACGTTCTTCCACGCGGGAATTTTAATTTGAACGAAGCAAGACCATCGATAACAATGACATATATTTCAATAATTAAAATTACTATCATTTTTGTACAAATAAATGTTTAATTTATCTTTTAAAGCACCAAATTAATTTATACACCTAATACACAAAAATGAAGCAATCACGTTTCATCTACTTCGTATATCATGTATCGTATTATATATTAATAACAAAGAAAAATTAAATTATATAAATAAATTATAAACAAGGAAGAAAATAGGTATCTAAACGATGCTAATGTAAATACAATTATATATAGAATATTAAATACATGCTAGAAGAATCACCGTAAACAGATACATTGATAGATTTATTCCCTCAAATTATGTGGAGTGTCACTGATATAGTGGTATACGCCAAAAAAATGTCATTCCAGTGTTAAATTAATTTGTAATATTTAATTAAACTAACCGGTCTTCTCCCCTCTACCTCTACGTTATCCAGCGCATGCGCAATCTAGCGGTAAAGTGTGGAACCCAGTGCTGTATTAAAGTTCAGTACCACATTATTAGATGGCGATGACAGTAATTTTTACTAACCTATAAAAATGATTATTTTAAACATCAAAATACTTTGCCGACTTGAGGAGATTTTTAAATAGATAATGCAAATTGTTACTAATACTTTATATTCATATTGACTGAAAGTCTTGAATTATCTGATTTCTAACGATCCATTATCAATAATAATGACAGAATCTAATCGTACGTATTTAAAAATCGATACATTAAAAATATTGCAATATTATTTCATTAACCATTAATATTAATAATTGTAGAAAATATATTCTCAACGTTACCGAAAAGTATAACAAAACAAATTCGTACATGTGAGAATAGTGAACAATACATTACAAATTTTTTACAAAACACGTTACCTCTTAATGATAGCAGTTGCATAGCAGAAGAATTAAGAAAGGTATACTAAAATTCTTTTAGAACATAATGTTTTCTTACCATAGTTTTATCAATTATTTTGCAGTCATTTCTTCTTGCTAAACATAAAAATAAACTAAACAAGAAGAGAAGATGTAAAGGGAAACTATTAAGTAGTAGGAAACGAATGCAATTAGGTTTACGTAAAATTGGTTGCAAAAATGATATGAAATATGTTGATATACTACCATTAAATCAATTGTGGTTAAAGTACATGCAACAAGTACTTGGCACTAAATTTTTTTCTAATATACCAAAAGATCCAATTGACCCAAATTGGGAAACAGTTAATCAACAATTAATCAAAGCAGATTTCCATGGTGCTGAAATTTCTGTTCTTGCATCAAAATGTCCCAGTTTAGTTGGATTAAGTGGTATAGTTATTCAAGATACCAAAAATACCTTTAGAATCTGTGGAAAAGATAATATCATAAGAAGTATGTAATTTATATTTCATATCTTAATGCTAAACATGTTCAAATATTATAAAATTTTTATATCCTTTCAGCCATACCCAAGGATGTAGTTATTATGAATATTTATTTAAAGGAAGTAAAATTAGAATTCTTTGGAAAAGATCTTTCCATAAGACCTACGGAAAGAACTATGAAAAAATTCAAATGCGGACGTTTGTATGAATTATAGTGTATTATTATAATTATCATAATTATAACCAAGTAACTTTTTCTTGTAACGAACGTAAATTTACTTGAAAAAGGTTGTTCAAGATTATTTATATTTCATTTATTAACTTAATTTTGTACTTTGATAATGAAAGATGAATATACTAAAAAGGTGGAGATTTATAAAGCATTACAATTTCACGATTAAATTGTGTACAGTTTCAATACAAAATAATGCAAAATTAATATAATGTATGTATTGAAATTATGTAATAGTTTATTGAAATAATTTTTAATAGCGACAATTATTTTATACTGACTTTCAACATTGCGAACGTAATTTTCACTGTATATATATATATATATATATATATATATATATATATATGTTCATATAATTAATGATCGATCTAAACATATATTTCATTCCAAATTTACTAATATTTTATTTTAATCCACAATATCCAAACAATGATACAATTATATTACTATTAGCTTGCAGAACAGCGTTAAATACACAATTTTTTAATCTACAATTTTATTCGTTACATAATTTTAATGAAAGTGAAGTGATTACTGGGAATGTTACAGATTCTTGTTTATATCATCTAATTTTAACATTTTTTTATTATGCAGCTAAAATTACTGCGATCGTTAAATACTAAACGAAAGTTACATGTAATAATCACAACATTATTGCGACGAACATTATTGAAAATGTTTCAACGCATTAATATTATTATAGTACAACTTCCAACTTTCGTTTTATACTTATAAATAATGGGAACAATTTATAAGTGCATACCTCTCATTCAATTTAAGATCATGTGACAAGAAAATGTCACTTGAAACATATTATGCAATAATTTAGCTCTTTTAGGAACATTGAATGTAAGATACGTCAGAAAAAAAAAATTATTTTTCCAACATATCTTGTACATTGATCCTGATTCATTAGCAGAGCATTTTATACAGACAATGTAGATTATTTAACGAGCAGAAACGTCAACAACACGATTCTCTCAATTTCTACATATACATTGGAATCTGATCTCCCAATTTTGTATTAATACTTGCATCATATAACTTCATTATACATTAATACAACGAACAATCCATCCAAACAGGATACTATGCGTATTTTATATGAGTAAAAAAAAAATTTGAAATTATATTTCTAAAAATTAACCAAGTTAATCAATGTATACGGAATTATTAATTAGATTAACACTTTTTAATTTAATGCGTACAAAAAAAATGTAAGATCATAATGTTTCAAGCCAGCATAAACAATTTTGAATACATATATCCATACATCAATATCACGAAATTCTTAAAAGATCTTTTCGATAGATTAAATACGTTTTCTGTCTAAAAGATTATATCAGAAAACTACCTTAATTATTTTCTTTTTAGCAGAGTATATAACGCTACTAATCTATATTTTACATTTTTGTGGGCAAATGCTAAGTTTTGTATTTATTCATGCCACAGCAATAACACACATAGATACTAAACTTATACACTGATAGACATATAAACGTATTTCATATGTACGTGTTTCAATAGGTATTTAATGTGCCTAGATTACATATTGTTTACAAACCTTTTCAGCTTTGTTATACTGATGTACTGATATATGTAGCTTATTTTCATTTTAACTAGATCTTTTGAGGCTTATATATTTGACTGTGACAACAACATTTTTAATGAATCTAGATAAATAGATTCATTATTTTTATTACTACAAATTACATATCAGAATAGTATCTTTGCCACTTTCTAACTTTCATGATTGAAGAACAAATATCAATTTCGGACATTTATGTTTCTCTTAATATTCATTTACATATTTCTTTAGCCAAAACTTCTTTTTACCAGAAAGGAAGCACTTAGTAATTTCGTGACATATTTATTAATGTGAAACTTACAACAAGTATTTTTTATTTTAAAGATCATTCATTTTATGTCATCTTACAACTAAAACTTTTTTCAATACTTAAACAAAGGCACGTACGTACACAATACATTAATATATCAATGAAACTATACCATAGGTACTTCATAAAATAAATCTAAAATAAGAAAATTCAATTTAAAAAAGACTTCAACATAAAATTAACTACTGCGTATTTTGCTCTCAGAGACCGCATTTGAAATATATATTTCTAAAATATGTAAATAATCTTTTTTTTCTTTAAATAAACAATGATCAATATGTATTACTTTAACAGTAAATTAATTATTTTATAAACGTTACCCATAATCTAGAATCTCGCGCGTAAACTCTTTGTTGTTTACCTTGAATTCATTATATTTAATATGTTACAGTTATTTTGCGGCAATACTTTTCTTTTTTTTTAATGATATTGTTTTTCAGCGTTTGATAATAATTGTGAACTATTGAAATAATTTGTTCTACCTAGATATTATAGAAAAGTAGATTTTGCTGATCTCTGTCATTGAATGTGCTGCTCATTGTGTTTCACATACCATAACCCTGGTACGCTGCAGCAGTCGGTGCATATACACTTTGTGGAGGTGCACCGTAAACACCTTGGGGTGCGTAACCAGGTGCCATCATACCTGGTCCTGCTGTTAACATCAGCTGAGGCTCCGCTACAAACACATACATAATAATTATAAAATATATGTGTATCATAAAAGTAAGCATAATATGATAATACATACGCATAATCATAGGCTTATGTTCTTGATGATCAGTTTCTTCCAAGCGTCTGCTTTCGGCTTCTTCCAGTTTATCGACCTATAACACAAAACAAATGGAAAATATTTTTATGGCCAACAGAATACTCTAAATATTATTTTATAATCGTTATTACCTTGGTAATATATTCACGTGCAACTTGTATAAGGTATGGCATGGCAAAATGTAAAATACGATGTCTCCACGCAAGTTCTAAAATTACATCCGGGTGAAGCAAATCATAACAATGGAACAGACATGCGGCAAAACAATCTTTCGACCCTCTCTCTAAGAACCATTCTAATAATTCTTGGGCAACTTCAGGATTTCGAGATTCTGCTGCGTATTCCATAGCATCTCTATTTAAACGAATAAACACAGCAATTAAAATTAACTGCTAACTTTGAAAATTAAAAAAAATTAATTACCTAAACAATCGATCCTTTTTACAAAGTTCCACTGATTGTTTCCACCTGTTATTTCCTTTATACAAATACGCAGCGATTCTTCTAAATTCAATTAATTCATGTTTTTCTAATTGTTGTGCTAACGCGATGTTATCAAAATTGTCGAACGCGTCGATTGACGTTCTGAGTCCTTGATAATCCTCCTCGTCGATAAGTAGGCCATTCAATGCCTCGTTTATCGCTTTATTGTTCAACGCTTGAACTGACCTTAGATACGGTTTGACAAGTTGTAAATGACCCGTCCTTTTGAAATATGCGACTGCTCTTGTATGATCCATACGCGGAGCGAGAACTAGCAGTATATCGTTCAGCAGTAGGGGTTTATATTCGACGTAAAATTGTATAGCTTTGTAATAAAGTTCAACATTCGCAACTTTAGTGATCACATCTTTGAAGTGACCTTCTCGCCATGCTTCTGTAGGATGTTGCATCATTGCAAGTACTGCGTTGTCGTATTCTTCGTATTTGTCATACAAAAATACAAGCTCTGCCCATAAATGTGCTTGTTCAGCTGCTCGAAGTACCTGTTACATTTCATCAATCATATAAAAATATACAATATGAAGTATAATTACATAATTATACAGTACCGAATATCGTGAGCTTCTTTAGAGATGTTGAAAACATACCTTTGGTATATTAACCCGAGACCAGAAAAGTTCGAGATGTTCTCTCATTCGTTGGGGCTTATATTTGCTATAAAGTATAGCTAATTCAGTAAACATTCCCATGTGTGCTCTCTCAAGTCCTAATGCAGCTTCCAAAAGATTAATAAGTTCCTCGAAGTGTCCTCGATCTTGATAATAATTAATTAAATCTTCCAATTCATCAGCATGTACAACTATATGTAGCCCACACATCTGTGCTAATCTAAACTCTCCGCTATCTACACAAGCGAAACACACTTCCTTCCAAGTACGCGTCGAATTAGCTTTACGAGCACTGTCAACAGCACCTTGAAATTCTTTCAAATGAACAAGCGTAATAGCTAATCGTGCAAAATTCGATACATTGTTGTACAAAAGTTTAGCAGCATCATACATTTTATCATCGAAACATCTATCGCCGATCTGAAAACAAATAACACAAGTTTTATCATCGTTTACACTTAGAAGGTATTAAACGTACAAATTAACAAAAAAAAAAAAATTCGATACCTTCTGTATATCGGCATGATTAGGACCAGATATAAATTCTTCGAGATCTGCAAGCCTGTTGGTTCTTGCATACGCGTATATTAATTCGCTTTCAATGAAAGATTCGCGTGCTTTCTTGCGAGCCATTTGTAAATAACGAACTAAATCCTCCCAATGTGAAGTTCGATGAGCAGTTTCCACTACGTCAACATACGCCGATGGATCATCTGCTTTGATAAAACTGTCAATAGCTTCTTTAACTAAGCCTTGTTGTAACTGTGCTCTGGCTAATTGCGACCATACCGGTGGTTCATTACATCTATAAAGCATATTATTCATTTTTTAATACATCAATTTATGGTAACATCAATTAGTTCGAATTCATGAACAAATTAATAGTTTTATATCTTACCTTTCAGCAAATTCATAAGCTCTGTCTAAGTTGTTAACTTGCTCAATCAAAACTTGAATAGCCGACGTATTAACATCGAATTTCTTAAAAATGGCGAAAGCTTCTTCATACAATTCATTGTTAATAGCTATGTTAGCAATATCAGGAGCATCGTAATTATCCAACCGATTGATATATTCCATAACCCGTGTACGATCAGCTTTTATTGCCGTTAGAATTAGAAGGTTTTGTAAATTACGATGATCACTGAACACACTACTATCGAGTACGATTTTTTCAAGAAGTTCAATTAATTCATTCGGTAAATCAGCAGTCATAAACGCTTTTACAGTAACTGATATATCCTCAGGATCTTGAGTTTCTGATAAAGCTGTTTGTACGACCTATGAAATCGGTTAGAATTATTAAAATAAGATTTCATTGAGGAATGTTAATTTTATTCGTAATTTTTTCCTTTTTATATTAACTCACCTGATCAATTAACGGCCTTTTATATGGGTTGCTTTCAAGAAGAACCTCAGCCCACAAATCAGGATCTCTACGTCTGACCAAATATCTAGCTTCACTTTTGAAAAGGCTGTTTTCATTGCATACACTTATTAACTCACGATCACATTGACCGCGCTCGTATGCAATGCACGCTAAATGTGGATCACGTTTCTCGCAATATTTTCCTACTACTCTACTGTCGTAAAACTGATTCTCTCTGTAAAATAAAAATAATTTAGAAAATTTCTAATATCTTTTATGCAATGTAATTTATGTTGATAAACTCACTTCAAAAATCTTTCAGGGTTATTGTTGCTGTCAATATATATTTTTGCTAATGCATTATGTGTTGCAGGTTCGATACATCCTTCATGAACACGAGACTCCAGCCATGGAAGTAAAAGTTTCAAGCGATTCCTCTTTTCAACTTCCTCAACAAGTTCATCGGTTGAAAACTGACCGCGTACCACCAGAATTAAATTCTTTATTATATCCTCTGAACAATCTACATCTAATAAACCACCCACTACTACTGGTAGACGCGATGGATTTACCTAAAATTCAATTTCATTGATTAACGCATGCTATTGCATTAAGTTTAAGGTACGTAATCAATAATACTTACTTTTTGAACATAAATTTCGATGTATTTTTGTAAATTATTTCGGTAAAGATACAGTACAAGATCATGTACGAAATCAAATCTATCGCAAACAATGATCAAAGGTAACTGATCAGGTAACTTGGCTTCTTTCAAGAAGTTTTTCACACGTTCTGGATTATAGCAATTACTCTCTCTACAAATTCGTTCAACTTCTTTAATTTGTCCGGTTTTACAAGCTGCTTGAATATATTTAAAATGTACTTCTTGATCTTGGCTAAAGTTAACGATAGATCCCAAGAAATAAAATAATCCTTCGTATGATTTGAAACTTTCGAATAAATCTATTAATGCTTTAGTAGTTAACTGTTCGTGATACTTTGTGGCGATTTGAATACAAATCTGTAAATTTTGTCTGATATTAGCAGTTAACATAGCTTTTAAACATTCCAAAGAATCTTCGACCGATAACGTCCCGAAGAATCCAACGAGCCAATCCGGAGATAGTAAATGTGTATGAACAACAGCTCTCTTGATATCATATAAGTCAGTGTAATGTTCTAAAGCACGCTGTAATAATCCAGCTTTTTCACATAACTGCGCGATGTGAGCTCTATCATAATGAGTGAACATCTGATTTCCTAAGATCGCATCAGCAACTTGTGGAGCAGACATCAAATTCATTTCTAAAAGTCGCGTTTGCAATGCTCCCTCACTTGGACGATTATTCTTCAAAGCATCCAACAAAAATGCTGTACATTGCTGAACCATGTTTTGTTCCATAAATATATCCACAATCTACAGAAAAACAAACGTATGTTTATAAAAAGGCATTCTTTAATTTAATACGGGGGACAAGCTATTACAACGCTTACTTGATTAATGTCGGCTAAAGGTTCATCGTCTTGAACTAACATTTGGGCGAATGCTACACCCTGATCCGGATTGATTCTCATTACATTTCTCAACAAAAATATGTAATCAGGAGTGTAAGAAACTTTCTTGGCGTATAGCACAATCTTCTGGAATTGGCCAGTTTCTGCAAAACATTGTATAACTTTGTTGGGAACGTTAGCTCTTAAATAAACGCTAAGAGCTAAAGTCGGATCGGCTTGTTTCACCAAGTCACCCAATTCTTCGCTGCATTCTAGTTTATCTTCCTTCAACCACTTTTCAAGAAGCTGTTTGCGACCTTGTACGAGCACCGGACGACATAACTCCAAAGACTCGTATTTGTTTAATTGTCCTTGGTCTAAAAGTATTCCAAAATATTGTAACAGAGGTGATGTTTGTCCTTGTGTAGTTGGTACCTAATATAAACAATTTATTTTTCAATAAAAACATTATTTAAGTAGAAATTTATCAACTATGAACATACTTGTTGAAATCGTTGAATCGTTGCCGGTGTTCTTAGTATTCCTTTCGGGGCATTCGCTGCAACTTTAGCTGCTTCCGCGTATTGGCCATTTTGGAAAAGCATATTGAATTTCCTTACGAACAAATCTTCAGCTCCTGACAAATTATTCCTTACGGCCATTCGCAATGCAAGTTCTGGATTTTGTAGTACTCCGTTTATGTACGGAATTATATTTTCTTCGTCAACCGATACAGATAATACTTGACCTTTTCGATTCACTCCTACTATACCACCAGACGCTTCGTGTGGAGCAGTAACAAAAATAGTCTCTCCAGATATGCGATTCATAAATATACATGTAGCAGATTCAATATCGTACATATGTATATAACCGTATTTTGTTATTAAATATATAACATCGTATTTTGAACTGACTTGCATTGCCACAGGAAAATCACTTCCTGCCT
Source organism: Osmia bicornis bicornis (assembly GCF_907164935.1). NCBI lineage: Eukaryota > Metazoa > Arthropoda > Insecta > Hymenoptera > Megachilidae > Osmia > Osmia bicornis. The sequence continues at coordinate 9,497,157 of NC_060223.1, forward strand.
CTGGCGGAAAAAAGACGTCTACAGCCTTTTTTGGAAAAGGATGGTTACCAGCAGGAGGCTGACCTACTTCAATAATATGGAGCTTTGCGCCTTGCACCGTTCTCACAGCGAAACAGAATAAGTTACTTGGTTCCGCGTTTCCTTCCATTTTGAATTGTGCGAAAGAAGCAGCGTGCCCTTCGATTGGCTGAGAACATTTTCTTTCAACAGAATAAAGTTGCATCGCACCAACTACTCTGTTGTGTTGAGCAGAAATACCAATTAACAAAAGCCATGTTTGCTTTGGATCGGTTCTATAGTTTATTATTTGACACCCGTTTAACGATGAATGCCGATCAAACATTTTGTTCGGAGTTGACTCTCCTTCCATAGACCAGTGATAAACTGCAGTCTCCGTTACCAATGCCAATGTGTTTAAAGATATCCATTTCCAGAAAACTACATCTTCTGTCATTGTGTGAGCTTTCATTTTTGATTTCATCTCTATATTGAAGATCTGAAGGGTTTTCAATGCTATTGTAACAAAACAAAAAACAAAAATACATATTATATTAAATTTATCATTTAGATCATACTTTAGGCAACAAGTTATTTTTATGTTATTTCAAGTATTAAAAATATAATGTAGTACTGTTAGTATTAGTGATATATTTGTACTTTGGCACATTTTTTATTAAGTATAATTAGTAACACGCATATGTATACACAATATGTATAGCATACTTGACTGAACTTTATTCTATTTACCTTTCAAAGCAATTACTTTACTTGCAGGATTCATGATCGCAGAATCTGCTGAAATTGGTCTTCTAATAGGATTTGCAGAATCATTCATGTCGATAATAACCACCTGTGCAGTATCACCAACTTTTTCTCTAACGCAAATGAACTTGTCAGATTCCATGGTAAGCGTATTAAAGCTAACATTGTTAGCATTAATTCCAACAGCTGTAAGCTGTAACAATAACGATAAATTCATTCTTTTATTTAGTCTTTAGTAACATTTAGTTACTTTAATTTATTAACAATACATTGAAATTATAATTATTTAATACGTATACAGGATATTTTTAAACGAGTAGTACAATCTAAAAAATGGGAGATTAAATGAAATTTTCGTTTTCATAAATTTATTTCTAACAAAGGAAAAAAAATTGAAAATCTGCTGGGTGCACGTCTACTCGAATCGAATCGTCATGGTTCGGTACCATAACTCTCCTTTTACGTCGGTAAGCCTGTTGTGTAAACAGTATTATGCCGAACGTTAGAACATATTCATAATTGGTTTGTTTTTAATTCTTATTCGTCAATACTTGAAAACTCGCGAAGTGCATCTTTTTCATGATTCGAAAATCATACTTCCGTTCGACGAATTTACAGTAATTTGGAGAACATTAATTATGAACTAAATTAGAAAAAAAATGTTTTTCAGATTGCCGTGTCGTCAAATGAACAATTCAAATTAAGTTAAAACTCAAAACTATGATAATGTACAGTGATAAGTACACGTGCACCAAATTTTTAAAATCATTTTTCTCGAAAACGGAAAGAAATATTTATTCTATAATTTTGACTTATGTCTTCATAATGTCATCCTGTTTCGGTTTGTGCCACCTGTTTTACAGTAATTTTTATAGTAAAAAATGTCACTTATTAAATTAAAATATTATATATTAATTAAAAGAAAATTAATAAGACGAAATAATACGTGTAAAGTAAACACTTGAAATTTATTTTATCTAAAGTATAATATAAAAAATACATAATGATACTTCGTTACATATATTGAAATGTATTTTATAAAAAAACCACAATTTGCTATCTGTAAAATACAGTGCATTAGAAAATTCCTAGAAGAAACATTTTAATTAGAAAATTCATGATGTATAAAAACGGAAATAAGGGGCGTATATGCTGAGTAGACGTGGCTCTCGTTGATAAAAAAATCAATTTATTTTTCTCACCAAGTTCGCCATATAGAATTCAGTGATTAGTTAACCTCAATTATATTTTATTAGGAACGTAGTGAAATTCATGAAAATTTATCCGTACAAAGATTCATGAGATCAGATTATATCTGTCAAAGTAACGTCAATTCAGTAGATTTGAACGAAACTTCCGTTTCATCATCAGAATGATAAGTAGCGGTAAGATGATTTACTCAGAGGAAAAATGAAATGCATAAAAATGATATTGAAAATACAAGTGTGAGAAAACGAAGATTTATTGACGACGTGTCGAAATAATAGAAGAACCGGGCATGAAAGCAGGTCACCTACCTGGAGATGTTCTTGAAACCTTATGGGTAGTAACTGCGTCATTTTTACACTGTTTTTTTCACGATTTTTACAGCCGCCGTTACTTAATTGAAATAATATTCGCGGCTGTCTGCCGTTCCTATGTACAACTGTTTTGGCTTATGGTGCGCTTCTCAACCAGAAAATCCAAGCTCGACCATCAGCGCACAAAACCAACTGACGCAAACTGAATGCCGTCACTACTTGCCGCTGACACCCATCATGGCCGTCAACGACCGCCCCTCTATCTAAAAATAGTTCTTCAAGTACAAAAGTATTCCGATCGATTCTATATTCTGATATTGTCGAACGTTTGCAAACGCATCAAAATAGTAATTAGATCGATTGAACCTGTCGAATTGCTAAACGATTATAATTATCATTACCCTCGTGTCAATTTAAACGGTCGATAGTGTTAGAACACATACAACTGAATTTTGTGGTAAATCTTGAACAACACCCTTTCCCTTCTTCAATTCTTATCCCCCACTCCTTAACTTTGAATGAAGCCGCAACGGCGCACAATTGTATACGTGGTATATATTTTCCTATCATTATACACGAATATTTTCTAATATATCAACAGAATTCTTGTGTAATTGTATTAAGGTTTATTGGAAATACATTTTTAAACCTAATCAGTTAATTTAAATTACGAAAATAAAGTATGAAATCATAAGACGAACCATAACCTCATTATTTTAGGCGGGTTCCTAAAACTGAAAAACATATTCAGAGATAGATTTGCTAAGTAATCAAAATTACAATAACATCAGTAAGAACAGTTCGGAAAAATCTTATTCATAATAAGTACAAATAACTGATTGTAATAAATTAAAAATACAAATTTATTTTGTCAGAACTGAATAATACATGATTTACAAATAGTCATACAGTCATTGTTGTTGATTAGTTTAATCAAAAAGACCAAAGCCCATGTCATCATCTTCAGATTCAGATTCTTCCTTAGCTGGCTTTTTCTCTTCTAAAAAGAAAATTTTTTTTTCAATAATATTTGAACATTTTATCAACTGTTTAATGACATATGAAAATGTTAGTTTACCTTTCTTTTCTTCAGCTGGAGCAGCAGCAGCTGCGGCTGCTGGAGCACTAGCAGCTGCAGCACCACCAACTGGCATAGATGATAATTTCTCACGCCCTGTAATTAAAGATTAGTTTTAAAGCAAGGAGTGATTCTGTATAGTTTACTAAAACAAGATAGTTATACCTTGTGCAATAAGTTCATCAATTGATTTTCCATTCAGTTCTGATATAACTTTCTTAAGTTTTTCAGCATCTGCTTCAATTCCAACAGATGATAAAATTTTTTCAATGTCATTTTGAGTGGCTGAGGGTTTGCCACCTAGCACAGCTAGGAGATAAGCGGCCACGTAACGCATTCTGAAAAATATAACAACTTGTGGTAATTATATTTGTTAATTTATTAAGCATTCTCTATATTAACTAAAGGCTCTCAGTAAAATAATTTACCATCACAATGATCAGTCGAAAGATGGTGAATAATTAATTCATCATATACATAAATAAAATCTTGAAATGAATAAAATAATAATTGTTAAATAAGAAATGAAATGAAAAATAAACTTCAAACGAGATGAACTAATAAGAGTACTTACATTAATAATAACACACGTGTTAACTACAACATAGAATTTAAAACTAAGAATTTAAATAATTCATACAAATGTGAAAATAACAATATTAAAAATATATATGAACATTCTACTTTCTTTTTTAACACTACATATTAGTAAAAAATTTTATTCTTCACGTGATTGAAACTTAAAATACGAATCGCATCGTAAATCATCTTGGTATATAGTACATTATTTCGTAAATAAATTGTATCATTCAATAAATTAAAACATAATGTAATTATAATATACAATATTATTTTTAATAAATTATATCTTAACGTATATATTTACCTTTAAGTCTTACGACACGAAACGTGGTTTACGCTTCAGAAGAAAATGCACGTTCTGGTTGGAACGTTAATAAATAGTAAAGAACGTTGAATGCGCAAGGAATAAGAGGGGAAACATATTTTTTTAGCTACAGCAGCGCTATCTATATTGTTTAAACAGAGTTAAATATCTTTCAATTAAATATCTTTTTAACATTAATTGAATTATAATTATTAAAATAACATTAACCAATCATAAAGATTGATGTCTTCGTAAAAGTGAAAAATCATTAAAGTAACTGAATTAATAGTAACCTGATAAAAAAAAGTTTTTCATATTTAACACAACTATATTATGTATATTCATATATATCATTTTGTTGTATTGTTAATTAATTACGTTCTAACGCCAGTAAAACGATAAAAAATGTGTAAAAATGACTCATTGAGTCAACGGCAATCAATGCGATTGATGCATTGCTGAAAACAATGCAGTATGAAAATATTTTCGGTTCGTACCCGTTTATGAATCTTTTTTTTGTACTAATCATTTGTATTTATTTATATTGAATTATTGTATTAGGCAATGAATCGAGATATTATTCTTCCAGATATTATATCATACTAATATATATTTGACTACGTGGAAAAAGGTATGTCTATATTTCTTAACCCTTGATAACAAATATGAATATTAATATTTTCACATTTTCTTTACAAATTTACATAGTGGCTTATTATCTCTTAAAATATGTAAAGCATTTTATTATTTAAAATATTGTGATTAATATGATTTAATGTTATAACAGCTCAGTAGAGATTAACATTTCTAATTGATTATCAATTAACAAATGCAAAGCTATGAAAAAATATTATGCAGAAAAAATATGAAAATATTTTGTTAATAGAAGATATGTGTATATATTAAACTTTTTATAACTGTGTAATTATATAAACTTTATAAATGTAAACTAATACGGTTATGTATTAATAGGTTTACTAATTCATTGTGTTTTTTATTTTTCAGAAATAATGTTGAGCAGTGTAACAAAACATATCTTACATTGTTGTTTGCTCCTTATTGTCATAACTGTTTTTGAAATAATTATTGGTGGACTCGGGTGGAGTAACACTAAAAAGGAAACATTTGATTCATGGGTTGAATATGGATTTGTTGGTGCTTTCATCTTATATTTTTTACGAACACTCACATTTCTTTCGTTGCCTCAAGTATTATTCAATTTTGTGGGATTAACAATATATAATGCATTCCCAGACAAAGTTGTTTTAAAAGGTTCGCCGTTACTTGCGCCGTTTATTTGTATTAGAATAGTAACTCGCGGAGACTATCCGCAATTAGTAAAAGCGAATGTTAGGAGAAATTTGACCAAATGCGTAGAAACGGGTTTGGAGAATTTTCAGATTGAAGTAGTCAGTGATAAACCAATTGGGTTATCTCCTCATCGAAGAATTAGAGAAGTTGTTGTACCAACTAATTATCGTACAAGTAGCGGTGCTTTATTCAAAGCACGAGCTTTGCAATATTGCTTAGAAAATTCGGTGAACGAATTAGCGGATCATGATTGGATTGTACATCTCGACGAAGAGACTTTGCTGACTGAAAATTCTGTTCGTGGAATATTGAATTTTGTATTAGATGGAAAACACCAGTTTGGACAAGGTTTAATAACGTATGCGAACGAAGATGTTGTTAATTGGATTACTACTTTAGCAGACAGTTTCAGAGTGGCAGATGACATGGGAAAGCTAAGATTACAATTTACCATGTTTCATAAACCATTTTTTAGTATGAAAGGTTCTTATGTTGTTACTCAGGTAATTATGATAATTCTGTTTTTAATCATAACAAATTCTATTTTTAATTATTATTATTGTAGATGGGTGCTGAAAGAGAAGTTTCTTTTAACAATGGACTAGATGGGTCTGTTGCAGAGGATTGCTTTTTTGCAATGAAAGCGTTTACTCAAGGGTACACGTTTAACTTTGTAGATGGTGAAATGTGGGAAAAATCGCCATTTACATTATGGGATTTTGTACAACAAAGAAAGAGGTGGTTACAAGGTATACTTCTTGTCGTACATTCCAAAGCTATTCCATTAAATAAAAAGCTGCTTCTAGGCATATCGTGTTACTCGTGGGTAACGTTGCCTCTTTCTACTTCTAACGTTGTATTAGCAGGACTTTATCCTATTACCTGTCCACCACTTATAGACTTTTTATGCGCTTTCATTGGTGCGGTAAATATTTATATGTACGTATTTGGAGTAGTTAAATCATTTTCTGTATATAGGTTTGGTCTTGCTCGATTCATATTTTGTATATGTGGGGCATTATCAACAATTCCTTTCAATTTAATCATTGAAAATGTTGCTGTTATATGGGGTTTGTTCGGAAAGAAACATAAATTTTATGTTGTTAATAAAGAAATACTACCGATCTAAAGAAGTATTAAAAATTGTTTTTAAACAGCAACATACGTTTACAAGAACGCTTGTACGCATTAATGCCTGTAAATTTAACCAAATAGGGGTATTTTTAATTATATTTCAAATTGTGAAACTTGTGCATGGGTTTAGATTAGCTAGTTCTTTTTAGAATATTCTTAAAGCAGTATACATGCATATACATACATATATTAATAGTGTTCAAATATTTACAGTATTCAAATCATACCATTAAATTATTTATTTAAAGTAATAATACAAACAGTTACGAAGATTTAATATTATCTCGTTTGATAGTGATATCTTTAATCGAACAAAATATCGTGTTTTCTTGGACGTTTTTAAAAAATTTATTTGTGTTTTTCATAAATGAAGTTAATTTACTAGATAAGATGTAAAATCAATAGTCCTGCACATTGGTATTACTAAGATTATAAAAAAGAAACAACAATATTATTACATTTTACTTGTACTAAATAGCTTTCATAATTTCTTTTTATCAAATATGAGTAGTACGAAATTTGTCGTTCATTCATTGTTACATAATACAGAAGAAAGCTATTTTGTAAAGAATGAAATGCAGTAAACTTCCATTTTAAATACTAGTGGAAATATTTATTTAGTAAACTCTATATCCTGTGTATACCGAATGTATTGTAAGAATTACTGTGATATAATTCTATTCTAATCATGCAATAATTTATTTTGTAATATTATTCGAGTTACGTTTTATAATACTTAGTTTTAAAATATCAAAAGTATTTCCTATAATACACAAGTATTTGCTATAACAATAATGAATGTGGTAATATTAATGAAGAATTATATGTAAGCTTTTAACGTTTGAAAAACAAATTCAGGTGGTCACAAAATCAAATGGTATGTGTTTTATTTTAATAAAAACCAAGAATGATATGTATACTTTAAACATACATATGATACATTATAATATTAATATATACAAACAAAAACAAGTGATGTAATGTAATGTTTTTGGCAAAAGAAAATTGAAAAGATATAAAAACTTGGTCAAATTAATATGTAAAGAATAAATCACAAATTAAACCAAATATTTATTAAATTTGATTCAGTATGTTAAACATACATGAAAAACAAATATGTAATGTGTCTCAAAAAGGTTGTATAATTCAAAAACTGCAGTTTCTCTATATTATCCTAACATGTGTAAAAATACCTTAGTTTCATTTGTTTATATCTGTAAAATCAAACAGCAGATTGTAAAATGATAGAAGAATACTCCAATTTATTATTACATAGAGAATCTACAGTTTTCAAGCTGTATAACTTTTTTAGAATAACATGTACTCAGGAAGACTAACCAGTGTATTTTGAATCAGATTTATATTGTCTGGTCAGACAAATGAGAAAATGTTTTGACTGCAATCTACAATACAAAACCTACATACATATAAATACATGTTCATTCTACATATCTTAAACTTTTATTTATTTTATTGTTATAATCCAAGTTGTATATATTGTTATTTACACAAGTAAGTTAACAATAAACCAATTTTTTACAAAAATAATATAATATTATTACAGATAAAAGGTAGTATTCCATTTTTGATTAATAACAATAACAACATTAGGTTAAATCTTATCATTCATTTACATGAAATATTTTATTATTTTTTTATGAAAGTGACAAACCTCTCATATTTTAAACAATGGATAAACAATAGAATAAAGATTCATAGAGATTTTTTAATATATCCAAAACTATTATGTGATAAACTATTATTACATACTATCCATTTTTCAAATTGTATGACAGCATTATGAAATTGGATTTAAATATGGCGTCTGGTGTCAGCTGTTTATTTGCTACAAAACAGCTGTATTTGACAGTAAAAGATAACAATAAACATACCATATAAATACATTAGTGCATTTATATTTTAAACAATAAACGGTATTAACTTAACAACAAAGAGAATAGAGAAAAAATATACATTTAAAATGCAGAACTTTTCTTTTATAGGTATAAACCACAGATAAACAATGGATACAATAAAGAAAGATTTACTTGTGCCAACAAAATATATAAAAGTAATAGATGGCAGAATCTGTTTAACTGTTCATAGAAATTGGCTTGCTAATTTACATACTATGGGTCCAATTTCTTTTATTAATCATGAACGATTAAGAGAAGATGAAGTTGCTGCTCATCCTATGTTGGATGAGTTAGGGCCAGATTGGATGCGAATATATATTAGGGTACGTTATTAGAGCACTGTATTAATTATAATTATACATTATTGAAAACATAATTTGCAGGTGTATAAGAAGCAGCATAAATATGCTGTTCCACTTCCAAGGGGAAGGCATGCGAATGGAAATACTCAAGCAGATTTAACATTTTCTCAGTTAATGCATTACGTCGCCGAAACTAACTATAGAAATTTATGGAAAGAATGTTATAAGAAATATTATAGTACATATTTTAAATGATTATTAAGCATAAAGTTATATCTTCCACTTCTATCTACATAATTTTTATTTGTATACTTAGGTCCATGGAATTGTATAGAACAAAGAGATCAGTGTAATATAACAGCTAATGTAAGTGATACATCGATAATGCAAGAAGTGTTACAAAAGATGTATGGTTGTGCTTTAATTCAAATTCAAAATGGATCAGTTGTATCTATATCACCTGGTGTATCCAATCAAGTACATTGCAACCTTCTTCCAGTACTATGCGCTATTGAAACCGCATCTGCTTTTCTAACATTACACGAGCAGACAGCAGAATATTCTGTTAGGGAGTATGTATATGTTATATTCGTAATTTCTATTTGATTTAAACTGTATCTATCATTAATTATTTATTATCATTGAAGGTGTGTTATGTACAGCCCTGCTGCTCTAAGCACAAGTCATGGAAAACCATTATTTCTGATATACCAATTATTACAGTTATCTAGAGATTTGCACGACAGGGGTTTAGTATTAGGAGAAATTACTCTCAGTGATATATTACTTATGGATAATTTTACCATTCAGGTGAATATTTAAATGATTTTTGCTGATTAAGTTTTCCATTGAAATTATAACTACTTCTCTAGATTTTATTATTAGGTATTACCTAAACTAAGCGATAATATATATTTAAAACCTGAACCCGAACCGCCTAAAGTTTCTGCTGCTCAAGAAATGAAAGGAAAAAGTTTCAATGGTCATAAAAGAAATTTTGATATTTCAACTGTTATGTCACGAGGAAACCCTGAATTTGGAATGAACGAAAATATTGAAAAATTATGTGAAATGTGGGTGTATAACTGTATCAGTAATTATGATTATTTAACTGCATTGAATAATATGGCTGGTAGAAGATACGGAGACCCGAGTTGTCATCACGTAATGCCTTGGGTCACAGACTTCACATCTCGATGTGGTGGTAATTGGAGAGATTTAACGAAATCCAAGTTTCGATTAAACAAAGGCGATAGGCAATTAGACTTAACATTTGATGCGCAATCTACAGAAGTATGTGTAAAAAAATTATTTTTAAAAATTTTAGTTATAATGTACTAATGAGTTGATTACAGGTGGGACATCATGTATCAGATGTATTATCAGAAATAACATATTACGTTTATTTATCACGTCGCTATGATAAATCTGTTCTTTGCAAATACGTTAGACCTCAGTGGGTTCCAGGTGAATATCCTGCTTCTATACAGAGATTACATGATTGGAGTCCAGACGAATGTATACCACAATTCTTTATTGATCCCAGTGTTTTTAAAGTAAGATCAATAATAATGAGTATAAACTTTACATCAAAGAATTGTGTTTAAATATTTATACTTTATAGTCTATTCATGAAGATTTACCGGATTTAGAAATTCCCAGTTGGGCCACATCACCGGAGGATTTTATCGAAAGGCACAGAGAAGCTCTAGAAAGTTTTCACGTATCCGAAAGATTGCACCATTGGATAGATCTAACTTTTGGTTACAAGTATGGACATAGTAATTCTTTTAATATATATACTAATGTCATCAATATAATCATTATTTTATTATATTTCAGGCTGTCTGGTTCAGCAGCTGTAAAATCTAAAAATGTTTGCTTACAGCTTGTTGATAATCATACAAGTTTAACTAATACTGGTATAGTTCAACTTTTTACGCAACCACATCCACAAAAAATTATTCCTTCCCCTTATTGGTGTAAAATTCCACCTCGATTGCGTTCATCTTTTATTATTAATAAGTATAGTATGTTTAATGTGTTTTTAATTAGTTCAAAGTAGTGTATTTTCAATATTTTATTAATCAGATGTGTTGTTACAGAGAATGATCAATCTGGGAATAGAACTAGTGACGACGAAGGTCACAGTTCAGGATTCGAAGAGGAAGAATTACCAGCATCAATTCTAAGTACATCAAGATCATCACCTTTGGTTTTAAGTAGATTATTAAGTCGCTCTAGAGGCTCTTTACTTTCTACAGAGGACAATGTCAAACAAGATAAATCCACAAATCAGACGATAATTCTTCCAAAAGACTATAATCCTGTTACAGCCATCATGCAAGTGGAAACAATGCATACATTTATGAACAAAGTGAGCTCTCAAGTTTATAAGCCAGAAATTGAAGTACACGAGTCGTCTACAAATTATAAACAAATTGTTGCTAGTGGACGTATTAAAGAACAACAAATCCTTGGTTGTTTAATTGTGGAAATATTTTTATCCAACAAATTTAGAGCAACATGGAACGTCGAAAAGATGTCATTCGCTAAAAGACTTACTACCTGCTTGAACACCTTAAAACTGTCCGCCGATAGTTTACCAAAGTGTGTAAGAAATGCCGTCGCTTTATTACTTCAGGTTGATATTATTCCCAGAAGTTATAACGTTGATAATATAGAAGTAAGTAGTTCTTTAAGAAACAAAAATACTATGTATCTTAAACGATGCAAATGTGTTTTCAGGTAACTGATACACCATTTCGTTATCCGACTGTTACGTACATGGGCCTTCCTCCGCCTTCAGCCCATCAATTTCTTCAACCGATACTTTCTGGAAGTTTGTTTCCATTTTCGAAGTATTACAAGCATTTATTTAATATTGTAGAAATGTTACAAGAATATAATAGTTTGGTACGTGAGTTAAATTTCATCATGAAATCTGAAGAAGACATGGATGTTATACTTAAAACAAAAACAAAATTCCTTTGTAAAATCAGTGAATGTAAAGTCAAAGCGATTGCAATTGAATTGGAGCATTTATTATCCCATACCGGAATCGCAAGGGAAGCTTGTTTAGAGCTGATAGTACCACATATACAACAAATAATGGAAGAATCTTACAGTGCTGTTTTAGCTGCTTGGTATTTATTTGATCCTATTGCTAAGTAAGTAATAAGAATTTCATAATATATTTAAAATTAGGTTTATAAATTACACCTTGTATTAATTTTAATCAACATTTGTAATCTTTTAGGGCACTGGGTCCTAAAGACACTGCACAGACATTCCTTTTATCCATTATGAGATTATACGAGAATGGTTCCTTTATGGATAATTCCCCATATGCTGATATATTTCCTTCAGGACTAGTAGCAAAATTTAAAACTACGCGTTTATATCACAGAAATTTTTTGTTAAAACTTATGGTAAGGTTGGGTCTACGAAGATTTTTAGAAAATTTTATTACACCTCTCGTGGAAGCGGTTGGAGGATACAGAGATTATATTCAAGGATCTTTAACTTATACCCACAAAAGTGGCAACCTTAAGTAAGGAAATTTAATAGAAAAATATTTACAACATCACATAAACGTTAACAATTAATTTTACTTTTATTTTAAAGAACTTGTGATTTAAGTGGAATTAGTAATGAAGGGGAAGGAATTTTGTCCCCTTTGGATGAAGATTTTTCTGCTGATTCGGAGCATAATATTCCTTTATCCCCTGGACCTGTAAATAATGATTGTATGCGTGATATAAATACAAATGATAATGATGTCGAAGGTAAACCACATATAATGTAGAAGAATCTATTTTAAGAACTCTTTAGAATTCGTTTTCTATTACAGAAGTATTTACAATGGAAACAGAAGAAAATTCTTCTGTCTCTGTAAACTCTGGTGTATCGTACGATATTGATTCGCACGTTGATTTAAATTTGAATCTCAATGATGATTTAAATGAGGAAGGAAATAAAATTTCACCTGTTAAATCAGTTAAATCACCAACGATTCCAATACCAAAAGCCTCCAACTCTTTGAATAAGTCAATAACAGAGTTCAATAATATTAGTTGCAACGTAGGAAGTAAGACTTCTAACGATGAATTTACTTATAGCGGACTTACCCATTCTGATAATAATTTCGAAGAAATATCTACTGTCGGATTAGAAGAACAAAATCCAACAATCATTCAAACAGATGATATCAAATCTAATGCTGCGATACACGAAGATATTCATATTGATAATATTTACCAAAAATCTACTTCAAATGAATGTACTACCTCCGAAATGAGCGCAGAATCTATTATCTGGTTATCTCATCGACTTGGTCCTGTACTTACTGCTCGCTATTTATCTAGAAATTTATTAAGAATGCTTACATTGTGTTACACTGGGAAAGAAAATTTAACAATAATCAGTGATACTTTGATAACTATGGAAGGAATCAGTTGGAACAAAAAGGTTTTAATTGGTGATCATAATGCTGCTAAAGTTTTGGAATGTCTTGCAGCTATCGCAGGTTCGTTTATTTATATTTATATCACAGTTAAACTAGATTTTTAAAATTGAATGAAACTTATTCGTGCAGGTCTATATGGAGAACAGATTATAGTATTACAATACTTCGCGCATATGGTGGAACTTTTAGCACTTTGTAAAAGAAAATTAACGCAAAACTTGGAAGGCGGATTAATTTCATGTTTAACTCTTTTAAATCATATTACACCGTATTTGAGTGATGCAGTATTGATGGATGTACTACATGTAAGGATATATTATAAAAATTTTCTTAATGATAAAATCTATTTATCAAAAATACATTTTTATTGTAGGAATCAATTGTAAAAGCGATACTATATCCTACAGTTCGAATACTATCATCTACAAGATTTACTTTTCCAAATGGTGTAGAAGCACGTAATGTAATGGCAGAAAAATGTTTAGAAACTTTGTTCATGTTTAGTTTACGATTAGGAAGTGTCATTACACGGAATCATCTAGCTGTACCTATTCAACGATTTTTCTTAGCATTTGATAAATCCTTTAATCAGAATGGTGCAGGAAACTATAAAAATGAAATTGGTCAAAAAACAATAAGTGAACATTTAACAAGGTAATTTTGTAATAGTATTATCCATTGAAATTATGTTAAAAATATATTCGAATATATTCATAAAGGATCAAAATTTCGAGCGAAGATAATAAAGACGTTCTCGGAGTTCAATCAAATTTTAATGCGGATGTCGCGGATTCTTATTCTCCACCAGCTACAGAAAATATGGATGTGTCAGATCATCAAAAAAATAAAGTAATTAAAGAAGGATGAAAATTTAGCTGCTAAATATTTAAAGAAAATTTTGATAAATTATATAATTTTTAGGCACTAGAAGAACTAAGAGCCGTGTTCACAGCAGAGTTTGCTCACAAAACGTACATGCTTTTTTACAAATGTATCGACAGTGAAATAATGGAACAAATACTTAAAAATCATGAACATATACATAATTTGTGTCGGAAATATGAACAAGAAGCAAGAATCGCTTGTTCTAACAGCGGTACGTTATATTCTTTCTTTTAATGAATTCGTACATGTAATTACTATTTAATTTACCATTTCGTTTTTTTATTTTAAAGATAATGCTTCATATAATAGTAACTACAACATGACGGAAAACGCAGAATTAGTAAATAAAGATGCATTAAATTTTGAAAATATATCAGTGGTAGGAAATAGATTCTCGGTACAAAAGAATAATATCGGTGATCGTGTAGTATCTGAAGGTGCATCTGAAGCGAATTACTCTTCGTCCATTGGAAGACAGTTACGAGGGAACTGGTTAGCATATTGGGAACATGAAATTGGAAGATCAGAAAAAGATACGGCGTTTAATATAAAGCAAATAAAATTACAAACTTTTAGCGGTCACACTAACAGTGTCAAATGTCTATCCGTATTAGATAATGAAAATAGTTTTATGAGCGGAGGAAGAGACAAGACTGTAAAATTATGGAGTTTGCGAAGTCAGGTAAAACTATAAGAAATATGTAGTAAATCAGAGGAAACTAATTATATATTTTATTAACAGGGAGATGGAAATACCGTTTCGTCTTGTCAGTATACTTATACTGGACACAAAAAATCTATTCTTGCCCTTACGTTCCTAGAATCTTTAAGATACGTAGTCACTTGTGACGGAACGATTCATTGTTGGGATCCTTTCATGGGTTCTCTTCTTGGATGCCCAGAAAGTTCTCGACCTGTTCCTGTGAATACACTTGTCGCAAGCCCTTCGCCGTGTACAACTTTACTTGCTGGAACAACTGATATTACACTCAGAGTTATTGATTGTAGAACTTTTCAATATGTAAATGAAATGAAGGTATCTGTGAATCCAACAGGTTTAATTAGATGTATCGCAGTAGCGCCTAGTGGTTACTGGGTTGCGTTAGGACAGGCATCAGGCTTTCTAACAATTTTAGATATTCGCACTGGTCTTATCATTGCCTCCTGGAAGGGTCATGAATGCGAGGTATGTTATAATGTATTATTAATAAAATATTTCAACTTTTTGCAATTTGGAAAGTTTTTTAACTATTATTATTTTTTTTTTAGATATTACAATTAGAGGCAATCAATGAAACAACTATAATTAGTTCTTCGCTGGACGAAACTATTGCCGTATGGAGTGCATTGGATGGGAAACTTAAATTTCATATGAAGTAAGATAAAATATCATTTTATTATCCTTTCTATTTAACTTATATTGTTCTGCGTACTTTTATTAATAAATTGTGGAACTTTTAATTGCCAGGGGTTCTACCGAACCAGTGCATTGCATGGCTACTTACGAACAAGAATTAATAATAGGAACAACAGCAAATCGTGTTGGAGTTTACTCGTCCATTGAAACAACAACATCATTTTCATCATCAAAATTAAAATCTGATACTTTTAAAGGACTTCTCACTACAATGGCAGTGCTCCCTCTTAATAGATTACTATTGTTAGGTGCAGATAATGGAGGTATAACATTGATTTGTTGAATATTGTACATACATAAATAAAACTTCTAAGTATATAAATAAATTTGAATATAATTTAGGAATGTAATATAATTTCACTTATCAATATTATTGTACAAAAAAAAATATAATCTAATGTTTATAAGATTATACAACAAATTAACTTAAAAAAAAATATTTTATACGTTTGTGATATCTGTTCTTGTTCCAATTACTTTTAGGGCAAGTTCAGGAGTCATCTTATGTACTCCAATTTCTGCTAACACTTCTTTCCCTGTAATTTCGTCATTAAGAGCTTCACGTAGTAACATTGCCGAACCCAACATGATATTTAATAAAATGCACGCTTCTTTAATTCTGAAATATAATTTGAATAATTAAAAAATTGTCACATACTTTTCCATCATTTATAACTTACAGTGGAAAATACGATTCTGGCTCGCTGATATATAAGCCAAATAATGGGAACAAATTTCTGAAAACATCATGTTGCAATTGTTCGGCCCCACCCACGTTAAAATGATTCACCAGAACAACTTCTTCTAAAAGAAACTGTAATAAAATAATATTTAATACAGAATTCATTACATTCAGATTAATAACTTACTTGATCAAACTGTGAAGCCAAATTTTTCCAAGCTTGATGAAATAGAGGCAACGCAAGCGTGTTATGTAGTAGATTAAGTTGCGTTGCTAATTCTTGAAACATAGAGTAACCACTTGGAGTGACCGATAACGAAATTACTTCTTTAGTAGACTGCATTGCGAACCACCTATAAAATATAGGTCTCTACTCTTCATATTTATCAACATAATTTTATATATGTATTATATTAACTGCATATTAAATATTCTTACTTATCTGTTCTATACGGTCTGCTTTTTGCTTTTACGTCCAAAGCAACGGAGTCGGTAATTTCATTTATCCATTCTTCCTCCGATCTTCTTAAAAGTCCTACTGCTTCATCAAATACCGTACCCTCAACTTCGCCTACATTTTTAGTGATGTTATTTCCTTCTAACGTTGCAGTTTCGACTGCTTCGAATTGTTTTTTGAAAAAATACAATTGCAAGAAATGCTGTAATATTAATAAACAATGTAAGAATAATACACGTAATCATTTAATTGTTTTTGAAACACTTACCACTGTCACACCCCATTCTTCTAAGACAGTTGCAACGTAATGTAAGGTATTAAGAATACAGGGAATGAGAGACGTTAAGAATACATGGTATGATAGGTGTTCATAATTTTCACATAACAACTGAAGTAATCTTATTCTCCAATCGTCAATAAGCTCCAACTGAAGTTCAAGGAACTGTAACCTTTGTAAATTTTATTTTTCTATAATAATAAATTGCTTTGAATTATAATAGAGAATATTAGATATGTATTGTTTACCTGTGACCTGGTTGAGGCAAATGCTTGTACCTATCGGAGATCGTAGTAAGAAGAGTAAGAAAAGCATCTGCACACTCTGTTACTTTCATATCATCACTGTCGGAATTTATTAACTTTTCCCAAGCTGCACTTGAATTTAAAATAACATCCATCTTTTCAGTAGCATCTAATATAAAATGTCAATATTAACATCTATCATATGTAGACTTATTTTGGTAAAAAGTATATTACATTTTTTTTCCATATTAATCCATTTGACAAAGATATGAGCTTGTGTAAGAACGAAAACAGTGGCTGGCTGAGCAGAAGGATAAAATAAAGTTTCTCTCAACTCTCTTTCAAAACTCAGAGCCTCGTCAACTAAATGAGCAAACAAAACATCATCGTATTGTACTAACGATAGTTCGGAATGGAGTTTTTCAACTGCTAACTGCACCAAAGCCCGCATAAATTCTACCTAACAAAAAAATTATATTAAAATGTAATAAGGAATAATATGTATTAAATTAATTTAGTAATACCTTCATATCTACGTGATTAAAACCTATTGAATTCGCAGTTGGTTGTACATTCTTTTGTACCCACTGAACATGATCTTTGATCCATGTTAGTACCTGGGTAAAAAACCACTCTGGTTTATCTTGTCGATTTGTTAACTTTGTACCTGTGAAATGATATATGAACCTCTGTCTAAGTGGTCGCACCATCAGTGAAATTGGCAAACTCACAGGTTTAAAGTCTGTTAATAATACAGATGTTACCACTGATTTAACAGATTCTTCTCTAGATATCGTTACGTTAAAGGTAATATAAAAGAACTTAATGATTCAAAGAGAAGAGGATTAGAATAAGCAAAAGGATACGGTAACTGCAAATGTAATAAATATTTTGTAAGTATCTTAAATTTAGTTAATGTCTCTGGGATGGATGTATTCAATGAACTTGTATTACTACCACAAAAGGGCCACTTCAGTGCTTTCAATACATCATTATATTCTCTAAAAATTATTATATATAATATGCTGTGTTGAATGCAAATAAGTATATTAGATATTAGATAAAAATATACTTGGATAATTTATCCTTTATAAGATTGTGCCAATAGCGTAGCGTTTCATTTGTATAAATCTGGAGATAATGGCAAGCTGATGACCTCAACTGGCAGCTAATATTTGTAAGATTTGTGTATAATGAGATAGCTGATTCATCATCACCAAGTGTTAAACATGTTTCTATTTCATCACTGAAAACATATTTTTTTATATTTGTGAATAATTGCCAAATGTCTTTTTTTAAATAATATGTTACCTAATATCTTCAACATATTTTATGAAGTTCAAATAAGATAAGGATTTCTCTAAATAACTTATAGCATCAATAATTTCTTGAACATTTAAAGTTTTATCATTTTCATCTATTGTCTCTTGTACGCTTGATCTGAACTCTATAGAAGACTGTTCTAATCTTTGAAATTCAGTGTTAATGTTTTCAACACTTTCTATCACAGCTTTTACTTTTGAAGGGGCTTCTGTTGATGCCATCGACAGCTAAAATTTAAAAAGCTTGGTATATTATACATAATATATATTACATTTGGTAAATGAATTTTGTTGCAAAATTTTCAAGTACATAACATAACAGTTTACAAATACGTACCGATTTTTCAATTTCATTCTTTTGTGCAATAAGACGCTGATGAAATTCATATATTTTATTCGGTCTATCTAAATCAGAACCTAGCTCTGCATTGAATTTTTGTAAAATTTTTTCTTTTGTACCTGCCATATTGTTATATTATAAATATTCTGAAATGTAATTGAATGTCAAAATGGATTAATTTGAGGTTATGATCTTGTATTTGTCACACATATAAATGGCTATATATATATGTATACAATAGTATAGGATAGTATATACACAAATGTATTTATATATATACCATTGTTTTAAAAATGGCTGCCGTACATCGAGAAGCTATTCAAAAACAAATTCAACAAGATTGGGCAAATCGAGAATATATAGAAGTTATAACTGGTAGCATAAAAAAGATAACTGACTTTCTTAACTCCTTTGGTAATTTCTTTGAAAATACTATTTTCCAAGCAGAATATTTTATCAAAATGTAACATGTCTTCCCTGTCAAATAAAAAATTTTGATTTAAGTTTAAAGTATTTAGTAGGGTCTCATAAAATAAAGATATTTGTAACATTAGATAAATTGAATTATGTACATTAAAATGTAATTTGTTATTATTTTATTTGAGACAGATATGTCCTGTAGATCAAGGATAGCTGTCCTCAATGAGAAACTTACAACACTTGAAAGAAGGATTGAATACCTTGAAGCATGCGTAAGTTATCTTTATAATTAAAAAACATGATATAGTAAGTTTGAATTTATTTACAAATTATTGTTTTCACAGGTGACAAAAGGGGAAACATTAACATAAATTATTTTTAAAACTGCTTTTAGAAATTGTAATTTTTTGTATAAGATTCTAAATGAATAAATATATAAGTGTATATATAATAAAAAAAAGTTAATAGTGGTATATATTCTTTTAATGATAAGTTCTACAACAAATGTATTTATTAACACTTAATTTAATTAGCATAATCATCTAATGGTTCATTTTCGCCTGTCCAATATTCCCAATAATCCCAATTTGGATTTCTGTAACGAATACCATTAAAGAGGTAACTAAATGGTGTTTCTAATCCTGATTCATCCACTCTACGAGCCTTATTTATGGCCATTACACTAGCTGCCCACAATATGCACTGAGCGATATCAACATTACGAATTTTAAGCCATGACTTTAAAAATGGAGCAGTGGCAATTGCTGTAATAAAGTCTTAAATTAGTAATGTAACATTACATTTACAACATAACATTAGGAAACCATTTACATACTGCCTATAGCATGATTAAGAGGATCATCTTTTTCTCTGATACGCGTGGACATATATGTAACACTGGCAAAGACAACACCTATGCCACATGAATATAACATAGGACGTAGTCCAGTTATAACTTTGACTATTGCAGAGTTAGTTTTAACTCTTGTTACTGCATCAAATACACCTACTATGGCTCCCACTGTGGTAGTCATTCTCGCAGAAGCTACAATTTTTCCAATTAGATCTTCTCCATCTGGTTTATTATAGTAATATTTTGAGCACTCCATAGCTAGTGATCCCAAGACAGAGAATAACTTTTATAATAATTATTTTATTATAAGAAAAATAAGAAAAATCAGTTATATACATACTTGCAAAAAAATTTTTTACACTAAGATATTAGTGTAAAAATAATGCATGCATTTAGCTAAGTAATAATCATCTAAAATTGGATATTATTTATTTGACACTTCATGAATCTCTGTATAGTTCGAAATTACATAACACGAACAAACTTAATGATAGATTTGTAACTGACCTGCTTAAATAGTTACGATGAGTTTTATATAGAAGTTTCTTTGTAAACTTAGACAAAAATACTATAAATTAAAGAAACCGATTTCATATTAACCGTTTTTTCTTCATAAATGATATTTTAATAATTATTGGAAGATATTTAATATCATATAAATAGAGCTTAATGATTACAGCACATCTACTGGCATTTAAAAGTACTATACACTTCAAATTTGTTGCATTCAAACCGTAACAGCACAGTGGCGTACCGGGTAACTTTGTGATTACTTTCAAGAAAGAAAAGCAGTACTTTTTTGCGTTTACGAAAAAGTTTTTTGAGAAAATAATATTAATTTAAATAACTCTAAACATGAATGATACAAAGATTAGTCGAAAGGACAAATATCAGCACATACAAGTATTTGTCCGTGTTAGGTGAGCAATTCATTAATTTGAAGTTTATTAACAAAAACTTTTGATTTATTTAAATTAGCATAAAATAATTTTTTAATTTTATTAGGCCAACAAATGTTATTGAAAAAAATAAATCCAAAACCATAGTAGAAATCCCTAATAACAAAGAACTATTAATACATGAACGTCCATATGATAAGGTTTCTAAGAAATTTAAGTTTGACAATGTATTTGGACCTTCCTCAAAACAGGTATATGATTTTATTATATCTTAATGTTATATATATACTAAGAAAGTAATTTTTGTTATATCATTTTCAATTAATAGATAGATGTATACAATATTGTTGTCAGTCCATTATTAGAACAAGTTTTGGCTGGATATAATTGTACAGTATTTGCATATGGTCAAACTGGTACAGGGAAAACATTTACCATGGAAGGAATCAACAGTGATCCAACTTTACATTGGCAGAGTGTAAGTTTTATACTTTGTTACATGATATAAAGCTTATATTAATAAAATGATATGTATCTTACATTATAGGATTCATCTGCTGGTATGATTCCGCGATCTTTAAGTCATTTATTTGATAAATTGCACTTATTAGAGTCAAAGGAATACACAATTAGAGTTAGTTTTCTAGAACTTTATAATGAAGACTTATTTGATCTTTTATCACCTAGTGATGATGGAACTAAAATAAGGTATATAAAGGCAATTGTTTAACTGTAGATTAATAATAAGTATCTTATCAAGTCTGTACAGTTTTCAATTAAATATTTTTTGTACAGATTATATGAAGATGCATCAAAGAAAGGTGCTGTAATTATTCATGGACTGGAAGAAGTAACAATCCATAACAAAAGTGAAGTTTATAAAATTCTAGAAAAGGGATCAGAAAGAAGACAAACTGCTGTAACTCTAATGAATAGTCAATCCAGGTGTGTGTTTCTCATTTTTTTTATTACTGAAATCGTATCTTTATACAGGATTTTATTGCAGTCGATCTCATACTGTGTTCTCGATTACCGTACACATGAAAGAAAATACATCTGACGGAGAAGAGGTATTAAAAACGGGAAAATTAAATTTAGTAGATCTAGCAGGGAGCGAAAACGTTGGAAGATCCGGTGCTGTTGAAAAGAGAGCAAGAGAAGCTGGTAGTGTTAATCAGTCTTTGTTAACTCTTGGCAGAGTCATAACAGCTCTCGTTGAAAGAGCACCTCACATACCTTACCGGTAATAAGAAATATTACTTTTATTCTTACATTATAGGAAAAATAATCTGTTACACTTTGTTTTTCCTTATAGAGAGTCGAAACTGACAAGACTGCTACAAGAGTCACTCGGTGGTCGCACAAAAACTTCTATTATTGCTACAATATCTCCTGCCGCAGTTAATCTTGACGAAACGCTCTCGACATTAGATTATGCGCATCGTGCAAAGAATATTACTAATCGTCCAGAAATAAATCAAAAACTTTCGAAGAAAGAATTTCTTAAACAATATACAGTGGAAATTGAGAGATTACGAAAAGATTTGGAAGCAACACGTGAAAAGAATGGTGTTTATCTAGCGGATGAAAATTATCAAGAGATGCAAGCATTGATTACTCAACAAAATAAAGAAATAGAGGAGAAAATAAATTATATTAAAGCACTTGAAAAAACTATGCAGGATAAGGAAGTGAATAATGAATTTCTTCATTATTTATTATTATCATTACTGTTATAAAATTATGTATATTTTGTTATAGAAAATATATAATGAACTTGAATTACAAACAATTGCTCAAATGAAGGAGTTGGGCGAAGTTAAAGCTAAATTAGATAATGTTATGGGTGCTCTGAAATCTACGGACGAACGCTTAAAAATGACAATTGAGGAACGAGATAAACAAAAATATCTGGTAGAAAAATATGTTAATACAGAGCAATCTTTGTTAAACCAAGCTGAAAATTTATTAAATGTTGCTGATGCAGCAACATCAGATTCAAGTAAATTACACGATAAGATTGGCCGCAGAACGTATGTTCATTATGTTTAATGAATATTTAATATTCCGTTTAAAAATAATAAAATATTATTTTATGTCTATTATCTGTTTTAGTCAAGTCGAACAAACCTTTGAAGCTCTTAGTGGACAGTTCATGAATAAAGTATCGGGCTGCGTACAAGGAATTGAAAAAGATGTTTGTACATATGCGGAAGAAATGATGAATTCTTTCACGTCTATAAAAAGTGATATCGGTAAGCATATAGTATTCATTCTAGCAAACATTAATTTATTATATCTTGCTATTTTTTTTTAAACCAGGTGCGCAAAATACTAATAAATGTGAAAGTATGGATACAGCAATACATCAAATTGCGACGAATTTAACTAAACAACATTTATCGAATATCGATAGCTTAAAAAATAGTATAAACGAATCTGTATGTATTCATTTAAAAATAGTATATTTGCATGCTATTACAATTATATGTATTCATACATATTTAAACTTTTCAGTATTTGAATGATCAAAATTGGATGAAAAATAATATTACAAATTTAGCAGATATAATAGAATCAGACCCTGAATTATTTAACGAAATTTCGAAAAAATTAGAATACAATATTCAGAATATAATAAAATACGAAATTGTTAAGAACCTACAAAAGCTAAGAAATAATGTAACTCAAAAATTAAAGCAAACTTCAACTCTTATGAAAGAAATGATCGATTCTGCTTGCAATACTCAACTAGAAGCCTGCAATGATATAAATAAAAACATTAAAAGTATTGCAAACGATATGGAGATACTTGATAAAAGGCAACAGTTTACAGAGAAACATCATTTATTTGCAAAGATGATGGAAGATGCATCTTCTCAATTTAGTCTTTTGCATAAGAGTCAAGATGAGCACCATTCTTTTGTAACTGACAAATGTAATTATGTCAGTAAAGTTTGTAATGATACTGCTGATTACTCAACAGATAGTTATAATAAAAGTGTCAAGATGCAAAATGATCTAAAAGAACAAATACAAAGTAATTTAGAAAAAATTGAAACTGATATTGTTCTTAAAACAAGAGAGGTAATTTTCATTTACTTCTTATAAATTTATATTTCATTATTTGTAATTGATTATACTTTTTTTCATTGGTAGAATGAAGAATTAGTCAACAGAACAGCAGAACAAGGAAAGATTCTGACAGATGAATTAGAATCAAATATAAACGAAAACTGTAACTTACTAAAACAACATAAAAATCTTACTGAATGCAACGTTAAAGAAGCTCAGCAAAAAGTAGATACGGATAGAGATAAAATTCTTTCGTTGGTTGATGTAAGTTTAAACCATCTTTGTAACAAGATATTAAAAAACAGCTTTCGGTAAATAGATTTTTTCTTTGTAGAATGCGCAGAAAATAGTTATAGATATAGGTAAAGATTATGCAGAAACGATGAGAAATCAAGAAATAAAAACTTCTGAAACTTTGAAAGAAATAACCAGCAAATTAGAAGATAAAGTAATGGAATCAAGTGCATGGAGGGAAAGGGTTGTTGAACAATTACAATCAACGCGGAACGAAGTTAACAAATTCTTTGAAGAAGACGTAAAGCGAGATGTGCCAACAGGTACTATTATATAACAATTGTAAAATAGAAAAATTCAAATCTACATTATTTATTTTTTATAGGTTCAACCCCTGCTAGGAAAGAATTTTCATATCCCCGTCAGTTTGTCGCAACATCACCCCACGATCGAATTCTTCAGAGATTCAGACAAACTAGAAAAGTTATTGAAACGTCAATAGATGAGGTAAGTAACTAATGCATATTGCAGAATACATGTAAACTATTTTTCTTTCATATGTTATGCATGTAAATGTGTTTAGGATGATGTGAGTGGCGATATAACAATGAGGGAAATACCACACTCAACTATTCTACTTGCACATGATACTACTCTTGTATCTCCTGCAACTGATACAACATTTGTTGAATCTACCCTTAACAGTGATTTGGAATCACCCAATTAAACGAATTCATATTTTGAGAATAAATGAAAATGATCTTGTGTCAAAAAATTAAAAATTTGTACAAAAATAAATAGTTGATAGTATTTGATATGCATAACTAAATAAAAAATATTTTTATACGATTTGAATATTCTGTATTTTATATATGATCATGTAAAATAAAAACAATTTACAAAATTTTGTTACATTTACCTATTTCATTTATTTTTCTTGTTCAGCATAGATGGCGCCTAAGCCCTATTCCAGGGCGCAGCCATTGCGTTTCTCCTGACTTACGATCCATCGATTATTGATGTTCACTTCAACTTTTTCGAAAAAAAACAGATGCTATGTAAATTTCTCGGTAGTTTTAATCGCTTCGTGCATTTGATACTTCAAGCATACATAATATATTTTAATTTTCAACACTTACAGGTAGAATGAATTGATTAATCATAAATTTACGGCGTAAAACTTCCACGCTTGACATTACTTTCGAGATGATTCGATAGTATCGAGCTTTTTTGGCAGGTCGACATAAAGATGTACTTCGATGGTAGATTAGAATGTTATTAGTCATTCGTGTTTGTAAGTAAATATCAGCTGGATGCGTAAAGGAAAACGTAACGTGATTCCGTGACAGCGCGTAACGGACGTAACTGTCGAACGTATTTTATTCGAAGAATCTACAATAAAATGGGTCTTTTCCAGACTTCTTCGCCTTTCGACGCTGACGTCGGTGAGTGACAGATTTCTCCCTAGCCTTAATTCATTTAAGATGGTTATTCTACATTGCTTATTCTGTTTTTAGAAGAACGTTTCATCTCATGACAATTAATCACTTCTTTTTTCATGTACTTATTAAATTTTACGTTTATCCTGGAAAGTTGTAATTTCATATTTGGTAGTTGCTTTAAGCGGTTGTTGACATTTGACCTCCAATTAAAACACCAGATATCACGAATTACTTCATTCTCTTTTTTCTATCTTGTCGATTAACTCTTTATAATATACATCATGAAAATATTAATTTGTAACAAAAATAGTGTAATACCTACAGAAATATTTAAAAAAATTACAATTATGTCAGTTTTTTAATTTGGCAATTTTGTTAAAATTTATATGTGGAGAGTATGTAATAATGGAATTTTGTAGTATTTTGTTGATTATATTTAATGGTTCTTTTACCTTTTATTGCATTAGAAAAGGCAACTAGCGAGAAGAACATATCCGAAGAATGGGGGAAGATAATGGATATTTGTGATAAAGTAGGCACCTCTACTCAACATGCAAAGGATTGTTTACGATCAATTGTTAAAAGATTAGGTTCTCCAGATCCACACATTGTTATGCAGGCATTGATTGTTAGTATATACCAGAAAAATTTATATAACATACTTATGTGGTTGATAAATTTTTATAATTAATATCTGATTTTGAATTTAGTTATTGGATGCGTGTGTCAGCAATTGTGGAAAACCCTTTCATTTAGAGATAGCATCAAGAGAGTTTGAAAATGATCTGAGGAAACTCATTAATCACTCTCAGCCAAAGATTGCAGACAGAACTAAAGGGTTTTTGAAGAAATGGGCTGAAGGAGATTTCAAAACTGATCCTCAGCTTAATTTAATTCCAAGTTTATACAATAAACTTAAAAACGAAGGTTATGATTTCTCTTGTGTCTCGGATATGGTAAGTCTTTTTGTTTATGCATTCATCGACCTAAGACTTCATATACGGATACATGTAATCTTTCATTTAAGTATTCAGTAAAATGATAAGGCTATCACATATTGACGTCCTACAGTGTTTTTCCTGTAATTATTCATCTATTGAATAATTATTAGGTTACATTTAATAAAACAGTTAGTTTCATTTAAAATGTCATTATTATTAAACACAATCAAACCAGAGCATGTATTTCATTCAACAAATTTATGTTTCTCTTTTAGCCTAAACGTACAAGCATATTAAGTAAAGATCCAAATGTAGTAACAAATTCACAAGAAGAAGAAGATATTGCAAAAGGTATTTTTTAACATATATAAATAATATCTCTTATTAAACAAAACAAAAAATACATGGTTGAATTAATTATTTTCTTTCTAGCCATAGAACTTTCGCTTAAAGAAACTAAAGCTCAAAATCAAGTGTCTTGTTCGCATAGTTCACCAGCATCTAAAAAGAATACTAGTTTATACCCAAATGTAAACGCGGCGTTTGGTGGTTCAAGCAATTCTGAAGGCAGGAAGGTCCGTGCTCTGTATGATTTCGAGGCAGCAGAAGATAATGAATTAACATTTTTAGCAGGAGAAATAAGTATGATATGAATTCTTTTAAAATTTATTTTTAAAGATATTGTATTTTAATTACAGCTAAGTTACTATTATCGACTGAATTTTAGTTAACATTTTGGATGATTCCGATCCGAATTGGTGGAAAGGCAGTAATAATAGAGGTGAAGGACTCTTTCCCTCTAATTTCGTTACTGCAGATTTGTCTATGGAGCCTGAACAGTTTACAAGTAAGTTTCTATATTAATTATATTAATTGATAACAAATGCTACATGTAAATTTGTATGCAGAATTGGAACACAGTAACAAAAAAATGGTTCAGTTCGCTGAAGAAGTAGAAGTGAAAACGGTGAAGAGAGAACCGGAAGTGATCGAAGTTGAAATAGATGAAAGGAAAATGGATAGACTTTTACATTTATTACACGAAGCTGATCCACAGTGCGATACTTCAGATTCACAGGAGATGCTTGAATTGGAAGGTAATGCTATTTTTTTATTTTATATAACGCTTATTGTAAGTAATTAATAAAATTTTTCAATAATATTTTACAGAACAAGTAACTGCGATGGGACCTTTAATAGACGCCGCTTTAGAAAAAGTAGATAGGAGGCATGCGCAACTAACTCAGTTAAGTTCTGATTTGGTGGATGCTCTTAATTTGTATCATACATTGATGCGAGAACCACCACCTCCTACGCCTTCTAATTACACTTTACCTAAAATGTCACCGCATATAAATCCTTACCAGTTTCAAAATCAGGGACCACCGCCACCACCACAACATGTAAGAATTATTACTTGTTTAAACATTCTTACGATAAGTGCAATTTTTAAAATTTAACTCATTTTTGTTTTCAGATATATAATGGAGTACCTCCGCCCCATCAATCTTTTCCTGTTGGAGGTGGTCCATCCGGACCGTATAATACTAATATTCCAACTAGTGAATATATGGGGCCTGCGAGTATGCCAAACATGATGTTATCGCAACATTATCATGTTCCACCGACAGGTCCGCATCAACATTCTTCAGGACATCCTCAGGGTTTACCAGTGCCAGAGCAAAGCAATCTTCATTACTCTCATCAAGGGTATGCATTAAAGATAATAACTTAAACGTTTTAAATAATAAGATTTAAAAGCATTGTGAAATTTGTAAACCTTTCTGTTTATAAAATGAGATTTATTAGCACGCTCATTGTTCTTGAATTTAATAGCGGTACAATATTTAACAAGCATTTCATAATATTTTATAACAGATATCCACCTCAAAGTGGTCCGTTGCCAGGATCGTATGGTCCATCAGGACCGACAGGACCTCCGGTAAGCCAACAACCTCAGTATGCTCCGCCAAATGGGCAGCGCATGATGTAAAGTAATGCTGTATGTTTCAAATTCATCCTGTACTCTAATTCAAGTTGTACAATATTACTATATTATAATTATTTAAATAAACATACCCGAAATAGCCAAAGATACTGGGTTTTTGATGAAAGTTTTGTATTCAAAACTTATCGTGTAAGTTTATTATTTATGCATATACACATGAAAATGTATTAGGAGAGAACAGTTTATCTTGTTAAAGTTAGAAACATCGTTGTTATATCTGTTTTCTTAAAGTATCTTTGTTAGGCTTGTCATTCAAATTCAATTAGCACATTCCTTTCATCCGGTTAGCGTTCAATTATTTGATTTTGTATAAGTAGTAACCTTGAATACTATTATATTTTCAAAGTTAAAAGAAAAAATGAAGAAAATAAAAAAGGATTATTGGCTACAGATGTGCAGGTGGCCATCTACGCTTCCTTATTATTCGTTCACAGATAATATGTATCTTTCAATTGATGTCAAACTTGAATTGTATAACAGGCTTTTCTTTATTTATAGTGTATTTTGTAAAGTTCGTTGTACATTTGTAATGAAAGTTGCATTGTCATTTCTCGTGTAATTACAATCGTACACAAAATATACCCTATAAATGGTAAAGAATTGTATTTAAAGCAGTACCATATTTTATAGTTTTTTACTGTCATTCAGAAAATTTTTTTCTTTTTAAAGAAGATGGTACATAGTTACATAGTTTTAAAAAAAGCTGCTCGAATTAAATAATTGTTGAAATAAATTTATAATCTATTATCATGACAAAACGTCTTAACGTAGTCTAGTCTGTCTACTATGTATAATAAAATTGTTTCCTATTATTTATGGAGCGATACACGGGGAGCTTTTTATAAACTGTTAACGTATAATACTCGCATACCTTATATTAATTCGTATTATCTTAAAACAGAGAAGGGAGAATAAACAAGTGTTTTTTTTAAATTTAAAGATAACATTTGATATTATAATTTCTTTAACAGACCTTTATTTTTAAATGATTTATATGTAGAACTCATATTTTATAGTTAACAAGTGATATTATTTGTATTAACAAAAGAATCTTAAAGAGCATGAAATAAGAAAATTATCGTCATAATGTAAAATCTATTGAGATGTTAAAAAAATAGCAGACTTCAAATGTATTAACAAAATATATTTGAAATAAATTATTTCCTAATAGCAATTGGAAAATAACATTTACTCAACAGAATATTCGAATCTACCTATATGAAATGAAAAGAGTATCAATATAAATTCAGAAATGTTTTAAAAAATATTAAATTTTGTAAAGATGCAAACAAACAGGAAGTAATAAGAAAGGAATACTATTCTTTTGTAACAATTATGTATTTTACTTTAAATGCGTTTCTAATAAAAAGAGTAAGAAGGAAGAGATAAAGATGTAGAAAGTGAAAGAAGAATGAGCCCTATGGGAAGATAAATGTAATTTGCATTGTATATAACAATTGTCATTAAACAAATTATTTAAATAACTGATGATAAAACTATACTTTTGTTAATAAGAATAACCAGAAATTAAAAAGTAAAAACGTATCTATTATATCTATAACATTTTCTTTTATATACTTTTATATTTTTATTTTGATGTTTAAATTTCATAGCCATGGGAACAAAATATACAGGATGTCTTTGAAAAGGATAACTTCCTTATTTATTAAAGTGTTCCACTTAACTATTCTGTAATTGAATGAGCTATCCTTGCAACACAAAGGATATAAAGCATTAAGATAGGACGTGTTATTTTCACCAAAACGAAATGAGTTCATCATGGAATCTGAAACAATACAACCACGTACGAGAATATTTTCGTTAAAATTCACTTCCGCTCCTTTTCGTGTAAGTGAAACGTTTTTTATCGAGATTCATACACAGGTGTACAGGAGGAAAGCGTTTTTTCCCACACACGATACCTCTTCAAGAGCCAATTCTTGTTTCTAAGATGTAACGTTTGAGATAACCGTATGAACATCACGTACTCTTATGTAAGGAACGCAATTAATCTGTCTTAATTTTTTGATAGACGAAATTAAACGAGTAAGGTGAATCGTGTTTATTCTTTAATAAATTATTGGTTATTTTTGGAAATGGTATGTCTTGTAATAGAAAAAAAGTACATAACATATTTATCTTATATCATTTTAGTTATAATTTGGCCTAACACCGAGGGGCACCCTGTATGAGGCACTCGTGTCTCAGATGTAAGGCGGGTCACTCCTCGTACAGGGGCAAGGACCGTCCACTAGTCGACGGGAAACCACGTGGAATTGAAACATCATGCAAAACAAGGAACCAGTGTAATTCTTTTTATCTAATAATTTGTTTAAGTCCCTTTTTACTTTCTTTATGGTCATGATTGTTCCTCAGCTCTCGATTCTCACGCGTTAGCGTGTACTTTTTCTTGCACTGTCATGATCCAAACACCTACGTTTTTCTTATTTCCTACGTAACCTATCGCTTGGCTTTACATTGTCTGCTCAAAATTCCCACTCGCGTATAGTAAACGCGCTTCCTACCCGTCAACTCTTGATTAGCACCTAATACACCATTCATTAGACGCGTGCTCTAATTCGAGCTCATTTGTCCGATTATACAAGATATACAGAACGTTGAAAAAAAAAGGTAGTCATTAACATAGAGTGGGGGGGAGAGGACACCGGACAGCGTACTGAATCGGTAGAATAAATTGTTTGAAAGTGGTGAAGAAGAAATGAGCCGTGAAATAATTTCGCTTCGAACATTAAAAGACAAGATGGCGGCGTTAAATTTATGAACGAGAGTGTACATTACCATGCGAAGGAAGAAAGTTCCTTCTGAACATCGCACGAGGAAGAGTATTCATCGTCAATATTCTTGCACCTTAATCGTATTCCTTAAAACGCAAAAAGTGGATCGTAATGGCGTAAGAAATAATGCAGGCAATAAAAATTCTATTATGTTATGGACACATTTAATAAAGATGAATTTTTTCCTTGCAGAATATAAGTGTAATAAATATCTGTCTATTCCGAAACAATAAAACTATTGAGTTGTGAGAATCCCGATATGTTTTACGCAATCTTCAGTGAAAACGATATAGGATTTGATGTTTTCAAGAGATTCGCCACGGGAAGAAATTGAAACTTTCGCTTCCGAATTTTTACGTCACGATGACATGTTTAAGAAATTATTGGTTATTAAAACAACTGAAAGTAATATTTCTTGATTGATATTTTAAATTCGAATATCTTTCCGGGTTTTTTCCAGTTTAGATTTAAATTAACGACAAACTTCAAGTGATAGGAAAATAATTTTGTTTGAAAGAGATAATCGTTGTGAACCGAAACTCGTTTCCAATAGAGAGTAGAGAAAGGACGAATGGCACGTTTTCGTTGCCTGCAGCTGTTTTAAAAAATCTTCCGAGAATATTACCCAGGAAATACGTATCTATAAAATGCAGGAGATCAAAAGATTTTTATTTTTCAGTGTTGAGCGGGTAGTTTAGATTAAGGGGTTCGGTTCGGGCCGAGTGCATCCGATTTTTTCCGAGCCGACCCGAAGCTGTTTTCGGCATGTCTGTTTATCCCCAGACCCCTAATATTTCGTGTTAGTTTTAATTACGCAATTAATTGTATAAGAATTATATTGTGAATAAGAAATTTATGGAGAAAACAATGTTCTTCCGTGAGTATCGTAAGTAACAATTAAAAGTATCTATTATCGGAAGTAAGCACCGAAAGTGTTTGCAACAGTCCAATGCGCTTTTACGCGTTCTCTGGAACATTCGAGTATAACCGGGGTAATTTAATACTCGTTCAAACATTTCCATTCATTTTACCGGTAATATTAAGTAACATGCTAGTATTTTGACGATTAATAAACTCCTATCGGGAACACGATCTTGTCGCATTAATAATGTAAGCGAAACAGCTTACATTATGCACTAAATACGGTTAGGTATCTTTAATACGGTAACATGTATATCGACCATCTTCACGTTTCTCTTAAATTTTAATATTATGCCCTGTTTATACCGTTTAATACAATTTCAGTTATTACGCGAATGAAAATTCTTCGGACAAAGGCAGATTCGTCAGTGAACTGACGTTCACCGCGCTACCAGTTCGTCTCCCACCTGGCCTTTGCAAAAGAATTCTTCCCTGGTCGGAGAGAAGTAAAACTCTCAGACGTTTTCCAATCTCCAACAGTCCCGAACTCGTCCTCGCGAACGTGTGAACTTGTTCAGCCAACTAGACTGCAACCCATTTGCCATTGTCCTCTTTTATTTTCATTTGATCGCCGGGAAAAGTAATTCATTGTTTTCTAAAACCGACCGGGGGGAAAAAGATTATCCCTCTGTTCGAGGAAGACAGTCTGCCGTTCGTTTATTCTGTGAAACGATATCGTTCCTCGAGGAGTACCATTTCAATTTTTCTTTAACGACACTTCTTTTCGACTGTACACCAGGAAACGGTACAATTATTTGGTTCAGTCGAGCGAGTTTGAAAGTAAGTTTTACGTAGGCACAGAAGAGGAAGTGGGGTGCCGATGTGCCGGTGGTGAAGTTCTCGTAAAAGAAAGGCCGATTCGAGTGCGAGCATCGATCCAGAAGAAGGAAGATCGTTTTTCGTAATGAGACCAGAGAATGTTCTATGCTTCCTGTGGATCGCTACGGTCCTAAGGATAGAGACTTTCGTTGCCGGCGATGCTGACCTGGCCATCCCACCGGGAGCTGATTTTAATCATTTCCAACAGGTGAGTCAGATCTTACTTTCCCTTATTTTTTTTTTCCTCTCAAAATTCTCCCGGTTATCTTACAAATATAGGGACACAAATTTAATTAGTATATTTAATTAATTAACACGTTGAAATTATCCTAGGTTTTTAAAAATTATTAAAGTCATTTACAGGGCCGACCCTGAGATTTCAGGGGTCCGAGGCGAGCTCCAAAAAAGGGCTCCTTCACATATATGGTATAAAAGAAAGTAGCTCAAATAAAATTTATAAAATAACATTAAAGCTTGTATAACTAACTCTTCTTACATTCTTAGTCGCAAAATCGTCTTGGGGGATTGGGGGGACCTTGGGGGGCCCTAGGCGGCCCTAGGCCTGCCCAGGCCCAGGGTCGGCCCTGGTCATCAGGAGCCACGGTTCATTTCGTGCAGCAGAGATCTATGGTTTTCAATCGCAAGGGGTTAATTTTAAAAAAGACCAAAGAGAGCGCTTTTCGGGTAACATACATTTCGTATAGGAAGTAGAAACAGTCCGATGATATACAGATTTTCATAATTTAAACTGTTTCCGTTTTTCTGATGTCACGTGTCGCTTTCTACTCTTTATCTTTTATTTATTTGATTACTTAAGCGGATGACTTATCTTTTTATATAGTGATTCTGCAAGAAGCAGGGAACGTAAGTTGGTCACAAAGCAGTTCTTCGTCGTTATTTCCAAGAGAACCGTTTTTTATTATTTTTATATTAATTATTATTTAATTTACAAATAATACCGATAACTAGACGATGTAGATAGAACGAGCGCTAACAATTGCGTATTGGAAGTCTCATGTTTTTGAAGAGATTTCTACATTAGTTCGTTGCAAGATGTAATTAGAAGATCTGTTTCTAGATTTCTCTAACGTTAGAATTGAAATGCATGCATAGTGTGAGGCGAAGGTATTTGTAATAAGCATGCAGATTTGATGAAATTACTCCAGCTTGTTCCCGCAACAAACGCAATCAGGCCATAGTATTCGCTTCTATAATCGTGGCTATTTTTCTCGACAGCATAGTGAACAAATTT
Source organism: Osmia bicornis bicornis (assembly GCF_907164935.1). Classification (NCBI taxonomy): domain Eukaryota; kingdom Metazoa; phylum Arthropoda; class Insecta; order Hymenoptera; family Megachilidae; genus Osmia; species Osmia bicornis. The sequence continues at coordinate 9,531,818 of NC_060223.1, forward strand.
CACTGGATAGATAGGAAAATCCGTAAAACAAAAACTCGTGCAGCTTCACACTTTATTATACTCGCTCTGTTTACGCGCGACTATCTCTCCATCTTTATTTGTATCCTTTCTGCTTTTCATTTTCATTTTATCTCGTAATTATTTCAAACGATTCTAATTAAATTAACTAAACGATGAATATTTGTCTGTGTATTATCTTTTGTAGACAGAGTTCGTAAGTGAAGGTAGAAGCAGAGGTCAGAAGTCAGTCTGTTAGTGGGTGAACATCTGGGTTCTACTTTCTGTCTGTAGTATTTATAATTTGCCTCTTTATTTTCTATTTTCTATTTTAAAGAAATTTTCTATTTTATACAGTGCCCTGTATTAGTGCCATAAGACGATTTTGCGTCTAAGAATGCAAGAAGAGTAATATTTACTTGAATATTAATCGATGTAAATGCAAATCTAAATTAATTATACAAGTTTTAATGTTAATTTTATAAATTTTATTTTAGGTACCTTTTTTTATGTCATATATGTGAAGGGGCTCTTTTTCTGAGCTCGCCTCGGAGCCCCGAAATCTTAGAGCCGGCCCTGCTCGAGATCAAATCAGGCTTCACTAAGGGAAAGTAAATATTAATTCAAAATTTTTCTCCGGAATCGTTTATACGGCATGGGAAGTAGGTCACATTGAGTTTCCTCGGGGGTTGCCTATGCGAAGGGGCAGGAACCCGTGACATCAAACGCTTCCCCTCGGGAAACCGACTTCCGAAAGAACTGTAATAGATGTCTCCAACTTAATCGCCCATCATTGAAAGTAAGGACGATACTCGATGTTCACGAAGCCAATACAAGTCGATGCAAGGTCCTTTCACTTTTGTTAACATCGAATAAAAAACCGGTAACTTGCCGTCTTCGATACGAGAAGCGCTCGAAGACGTGGAAACGGAAGTATTGGAGACATTTTATTAGCATACCTTCCGGTTTCTCTTCCTTGATGCTCGTATCGGTACAGTACCGTACAAAAGTCTCTCAGGACATTAATATTAATGATCTTTTAAAGACGATTAAAGCTATCTCTTTACAATTTTCTAACATATTTTATTTTCATTAAAAATATCATTGAAAATTCGAATGAAAATGGCACGAATGATTCGAGGTTTGAAGAAATCTTGAAAAGTTTCTAATTCATGCTATCGCTTGAGCATGTAGAATGCAAAAGAAAGTGGAGATAGAGACATTCAAATTGACATTCCAAGCACTATCGATGAATTTTCCTGAAAATTGTAAACGTGGCTTCGTCTCGTATCTATGTACCGGGTGTGAAAAAATGAATGGTCCCTGCATCCCTTACATCTCTGCATTCCTTACATCCCTTCATCCCTTACATTCCTGCATTCCTTCCATCCCTGATGATCCCTAAGAGATGCAGGGAGAATTCAGGAGTGCAAGGGATACCGATATAAAGGGTGCAGAGATGTAAGGGATGCAAATATAAAGGGTACAGAGATGTAAGGGATGCCGAGGTATAAGGAATGCCGGCATATACGAGATGGAGGAATATAGGGAATGTAGTGATATAAGGGATACAGGGGTGTTAAGGATGCAGGCATGTAAGGGATGCAGTGATAAAGGGTTGCCCCTCGTGAAGCCCTTAAAGACAAAAAAATAATAAATAACTGGGAAGATTGAGCCGAGGCCCATGAAGAGGGATAAAATAATAAATGACTTGGGAGGGTGGTCCACGCGAGGCCCGAAAATAGGGGTAAAATAATAAATAAAAGGATAAAATAATAGGCGAGGCACACAAATGTAATAGAATCAACACGTTCATGCTCCTAATGAGTTTATTCAATAAGTTAAGAAGATAAATACAGCAAATCCTTCATTTTAATTTCCACGGGACGTTCCACTAGTTAATGTAACATGCATTTAACTTGTTAATATTAGTTGAAATTTCTGTATAATTCTTTTACAAATATGCGATAACTTATAGGAGCGAGCACTTTCTCGAATAAAATTTAATTACATTATGCAATTCAATTTTCCGTATACAATTCCAAGATAGGAATGTAAAAGTCCATGCGAAAGTCTCTGTCCTCTCTCTATAACTCGATCAATCAATTTCGCGTTGGTAGATGTTTGATATACTGATACCTCCTGGGTGAAAACGACCCTGCATCCGACTACACCAAATCAGTTACAAGGAATTCGTTCAGGGGTTAACGTAATATCGTTAGAATCTATCTAACGTGAGATAAGAAGTTTCATACCGTACATAGAAATCAATGTGTTTTGCAACGTTTAGAAATATTCTGCGAAATGAAAGTGAACATGTAACAAAAATCATCCGTTCAGGTGAATGTCAGGTATTCCACGAGCCGTTCTCTGAACGTAAAAGTGAAGGAATGCCCGTTATATAACGGGAGCATGTCTGACAATCAGTGAATCTACGCGTTGAATCGTGTATATGCAGGCTAATTATGCAACTGCAATTATAATAAGGGGTGGTATTACTATACGTAGGTGTACCTGGACTCGTTACTCGAGCGATTTTCTTGTGTACATAGACGTCACCTTAGAAAATAACCAACCTTCGTATTAACTTTCATCGTCGGTCCATTTATTAACGATGTTTCGTGTTAAGAGCCGTTTCCTATCTAAGCTGTGTATGTACAACTGTTACGCATAGATCATTGAACGTACAGATCGTTTCCTATTCTAGAGATAGGAAACCACGCCCATATTACATTTTTTTTACGCTCCTTGTGGGAAACTAGTGGCCAGTGATCTGCAGATTGCAACGCAGACTGCACTGGTTGTACGTGGCCTCGTTACGTCAAGGAATGCAACAAGATACTTAACATTCATACCTAATAACAAGTTAGAGATTTCTTATGAAACGGTGCAACTTGAAATTTCACTGATTACATTGCCGCTTGTTTACCTGTCGCTTGTTGTCCTGGTTGAAACAGGAAGTTGCACTTCACCCTCGATTTGCATAGTATTTAAGTACAAAGTACTTGATCAGAAAGGGCTCATTCTATTGGGATAAATGGAACGTGAAATATTTTTTTATCTTTTCTTCTCGAAAAGGAGAAAAAAAAATAATAGAAGGAAAATGATACAGCGGCTTGGAATAGTGTAATTTAAGCTTGAAATTATTGAACGAGTTATTACACAAAGACGCTGCGAAATGAAAACCACAAGCTACACTTTCCCGAAACTAACAATAAGGAGATTGTCTCACAGTCGTGAGTATATAAACCGGTGAGCAAGATGGGAGTGGAGAAGAGAGCGAAAACAATGCTTCGGTTAATTATCGCGATCCTAATTACATTGGATTTTCTTTCTCGCTCTCGGACAGACCTTTCTCGCTAAGTGCCTTTAAAATTACCCATTTTTCAATTGCTTCCATCGCGCCTTTGATAACTTCGATCGTTAATATTAAGAATCTTTTTCAGAATCGTCCAACTCTCGATCCACGACCTCGTCTGTCGGCCTCTCAGCAAGTTCAAATACTGAGCGACGTCCAGCAACACCAGCTTCGTTACCGACGTCCTCAACAAGATCTCTCAAACTCCCAAAGCTCAACTTTCCTGAACCAGGAACAACTCGGTGCATCGTATCCGTCCTTAGCTAAATACAAAGTAGATCGTTCGAAGCAGCAACAGATACAACGACTGCTCGAGCAACAGAAACAGTTGCAACAATTAATCCAGCAACAACAACAGAAAGTAGCTCAGCAACTGGGCAATTCTAATTACTTGAGGAACGGTCAAGCTCAGTATCAAACCGAGATACCTAAGCAACAGCAACAATTCAATAGCCAGTATCAAGTTGGCAACAATCGGTTCCAGAATCTCCAGCAAGACCTGTCCCAGCCTTTATTCAGCGATCAGCAAACCGTGCAATTGCAAGAGTATGTAGAAAAACAACGGGAGCTGGAATTATTGAAGAAACAGAGGGAACAATTGTTATTGGAGCAACAAGAATTAAGAAGGCAACAGGAGTTCCTGAGGCTTCAACAATTACAGAAACTGACGTCCACTACTTCCATACCTGTCCCTGTCACGTCAGCCAGCACAGTTTCTATCAACACCACTTTGTCTCCTCTTCTGGTGTCACTGTCGACAGCGAGGAAGATCACTCCATCGGAGACGGAGTTGTTCCTCAAGGCGATAGCCACTCATCAGCAGAAATACTCCACGACGCCTATTCCATCTACGACAACCACAAGCAGGCCAACCACCGTCGCGACTGTCGTTCCCAAAGCGACAGTCGCTCCAGACATTTCAGAAAGTATACTGAATCAATTCGCTCGACAGGGTAAATCTAAGCCTCAGATTAAAATCGTGTACCAGACTGAAAAGCCAGCGACAGGAAGGTCCGCCAGTGCCAAAAGCAGGTCCAGCTCTATGGACAGAGATGCTCTGTTGAAGCAGCTGAAGCTGGCCCTGGCAGAGTCCGTGGACGATGATCTTAGAAACGTTACCACTAGAGATATAGTTCTTCCTAATGGAAAGAAGATTCAGTTGATAGATACTTCGAATGGGTTGACTTCCAATGTACCCACTGGTGGTTCCACGGTCACGGCGTCCACTTTAGCTCTAACTACACCCACGGTTAAACCACCGAAAGCTATTCTAGAGGAATTGACTAAGGGTGTTTTACCACCTGGAGCAGATTTCGAAGTGATCAGACAAAAGAGCGATGGGAAATTGGAAGAAATCGGAAAGGCACCGATACAAAGTTTGCCTGCTAAAAAGGTGACTTTTGTGGTTCTCGAGGAACAGCCTGATGGGAGTTACAAAGTTCAAGGAGTGAAAGGAAACGGGGATAAAGAAGGAAGTGATGTAGATTCTATTGTTGAGAGGATCAAAAAAGGGGAATTGAAATTGCCCCCCAGTTCTTTGAACTCTCCTACTTCGTCTACTCTTCAGACTGTTGGATCTAACGATGGTAACTTCGTTTCGAGTAAACAGCCTTCAACGACGGCTTCGAATGTTGGCTCTACTAGTTTCAGATCGACTACTGTAAGACCCACTTCAATTTCATCGAGATACACCGATGTGTAAGTATAAGGAAGAACTATGGTGTATAGGACAGTTATCTCATTGCTTTTGTTTCTTTATTACTTTTACCTTGAAACAATTCTAAGAGCACAAGCGTGAATTTAGATTCTTAGAAATTGAGCAAAGTGCCCTATCATTTCACTATTTCACCCGCTATTTTATTGCGAAATACTCATTAAGATCGTGTTTCCACAGCAAGCCAACGGAATACCCTAATCACGTTACAATCACACCGAATTTGGTTTCAACGACTGACAAATACCTTTCGTCAGCTTCGAGCGTGGCCAGCCACGTGTACAATTCTTTCGGCACGATAAATACCAGCTCGAAATCGACGCCGGATGATCAAGATCATCGAATAACTGGGAAATATCCGAGAAATCATTTCATACCGACGATGGCTCCGGTCAACGAAATCATTACGACAACATCCTCGCTGATACCGACCACTTTCTCTCAACATTCGACCAATTCTTACGCTTACCAGCCGTCCAGTGAAACTTCGACGACGTTGAAGCCAATTCCAACCATAGCCAGACCGTCGACCACCTTACATAACGAAAATATCGTTTATCAAGAGAGCTTCGAAAAGTCTACTCTTTCACCTCCGACTGAATTCCCTTCAACGAAGAATCAGGTCTTCGAAAGCCTGGCTACGTTGTTGAGGAGAGAAGGACTTTTTGCTATGGCTAAATACCTGAGGCAATCGGGCCTCGACAACGTTCTAAACGAAACTGGTAAGCGACACATTCCAAAATTCTATACTAACCCTTTCACCACGGTCATCTCTCAAAAAGGATTCTAGCTCCAGGGGATCTTGAAAGACCTCGGTCTCAATTGCATCGAACGTATTGTCCTAGCAGATGGATTAATTATAAATAGGTCAATTAATGTTACAACGTAATTTCAACTTTTCTATAAAGAGAAACGATGATCGTTGCTCTTACTACGGAGGAATAGGTATGTTGAAACCTTCAGCGATCCGTGAGAACATTTTTCTAACGAATGTTGCATGACTAAAAACCGTCTGTCGGAAAGGAACTAGAGATTGTATAAACAATAAAACTTTATTCTTGCAACGGTAAGTCAATCAAGCAAGTGTAATATCAGGTATCTAGTAATTGTGTTTTTTGAAATGGGACCTCCCCCTAAATTATCATTTTCTTTAAGGAAACCTGCCATGCTCGATACTCTACGCATCCCGTAAATCTTGAAACTATTTTTTTTTTTAAACACTGTATATATCGCCCGTAGCGAAAGGGTTAAAGAATGGCAGCAAACGTCTGGTTCATTGTGATCACGAGAGCGAACGCATCTTTCACAACCGAGACGATAATCACCATCCGGTCGTGTTCGATGCGAAGTAACACCGTTACACTCGTTTGCCTTTTTAATCGAAGGAAGTGCACGATTTTTGCGTCAAGCTAACGTGCCAATAATAAGAACTCTTTGGTTGCACGATTTCCTCTGACACGTTTTTCAAACAATGTTTGTGCTTGCTTCGAGAAAGGGATTGGATATCATTGAAGCGTTTAGATCATTGCGCAACGTACTCGTGTAATTTAATGAGGATAGATAAATGATAATGTTCGTCGTTAAAGGATTGTAAAGAATATAATTAAATTTTATTGAATTATTTATCATTGCAGGTCCGTACACGATATTCATCCCGACAGATAAGGCTTTCAGGACGTTATTGGTACAGCTTGGGGGACCAGAGAAAGCAGAACAAAAATTCCGTGATAATCCTAGACTCCTTAGTGGAGTGAGTCTTCAATATTTCTTATCAAATATATATACATTAACTCTGTAAAGCTGAAAATTAATAATTATTATGTTAACAGCTTCTGCTTCATCATGTGATACCAGGAGCCTTCAGGATCGATTCCTTACAAGACGAAATGACCGGCATTAGCTTGGCCGGGACACAATTAAGAGTGAATGAATATCAAATGCATGATCACGAATGGAACGACATAAAGGTATACTTTTGTTTCACAAAAGTTTCATTATTTTCCACTATACTGTGGGTTTCCCTATTCTTAATCGACTGATTCGAGGCAAATCAGACACTGATGTTTTTACCTTATGTTCATCTTCACAAGCAGGTAACAACAATAAACGGAGCAAAGGTAGCATCAAATAAACGTGATATCGAAATCCCACAAGGAATTGCTCACGCCGTAGATAGGGTCATGTTCCCGCTCCCGGTAGGGGATTTGGTACAAACATTGCATGCAGATCGAGAGAAAAGATTTACCACCTTCCTAAAGATCCTTTATGCTTCGGGTCTTCAAGATACGTTATCAGGTAATATAAATATGAACGCTTGGAAAGACATAGGCGCCTGTAAGTATGCAACCGTGGCGTCAGGATGCGCGCGCATCTGCATTTCAGCGAACACGAAATTCAATCTTGAACTTGGTATTTTAACATAAAAATAATTATAGGACCGAAAACCTTCACTATTTTCGCTCCAACGGACTCCGTTTTCGAGTTAGCCTCGAAAGATGGAACACCGATCTGGTCAGAAGCTGATGGACCAGAAGCTGCGAAAACGATAGTTTTGAAACATGTAACACCGTCGACGTTATACACAGCAGGAATGAGGTATTATTTACAGAAAGATACCCTTCGTCCCCAGTCGCCAATTCATATCCATAAAAATGGCGGTAAGTGCATGGTAAAAAGAAATATTATTCAAAATTTTGCAATGCAAAAGAAAAGAAAATTCTTGTTTGCTGTTCTAGGACGAGTACGAGTAAACGAGGCACACGTTACCATGCATAATATACCAGCAACAAATGGGGTCTTACATGCGATTGATGGTATATTATAAAAATATATAACAATTTTTAGGTCCTACCTTTTGAAAAGTTATGCATTTCAGCTAATGCGTTAGTCGCAGATTAACAAAACTATTTAATTCTTTGTAATTCATTGGCTCCAAGTTAGTACAATATCCTTGATGCTAGATCTTAGAATTTTGAAAGCACTAGTCTCTAAATACCTTATTTCTATAGGGATAAAAATCTCTGCGACTATTAAAAGAATAAATTTACTGATTGAAAAATTGATACAATTTGCCATACATGTTACCCAAATATACAAAGTGAAGATAATGGGACTTTGATCAAGGTATATGTGTATATGTATAGAAAATGTAGAGAACTAATTTATATAACATAGATGTATGTTATCTACTCGTGCGTTGCATTCGCTCAAATGCAAAAAGTTAATTACTTAATTGTATAGAAAATACCATTATTAGTATTACTGTAGTTTTTATTCTTTTATAAATAAACATTCAGTGTTTTTCACTGCCTAATACATTTCATTATTGTTTATATTGCACTAATACACTAAATTATTTACAAATATTTACTATTATTCGTTCGAGGAAAAACCTTTACCAAGAAATTTTATATTTTCTAAACTGTTATCTATTACTTATTCCTTTATATCAAACTTGTTGAAAAAATCAACATTGTTTAACATATTATGCTTACTGTCATGTGTTTACGTTAAACATATAGCAATAATGAAATTTATGGTAAACAACAATAAAATTGTTGTTCGACTATTTTAATAATTCGTTTTGTATTTCTTAATTTCTCTCATTATATGATGAATATTAGTCAACTGAGTTCGCGCATTTGGCGGTAATATCTTGTGAAGTCTGTTGTAATATTGCACTAATTGTGTCATTGCACGTTGAAACAACGCTGTTCCCAGTACCAGACTGGGAAATGATTTCAGCACCTCGCGATTAATTTCTTCTAACGCCCTTTTCCAATTATTTGTAAAAGACTGTACCAGCGCTAATGCTTTTCCCTCTTGTCTTTTTAAATCATCTGCTTGATCTTTCTCGGTTAAAGCTTCTGATTCTTTCACTAATTGTATTATACCACCAAAGTATGGACTTAAAATTTCCTCAACGTATTCCGAGGAACGTGCATTTAATTGATCCCGAAAACTTTCAGCCTCTTTTGAATTGTCTCGGGTTCTTTCCTAAATAGTTGAAATTAATGTTGTCTGATATTCTCTCTTATTGTAAGTAATTAAAAATTATAACAATTTAAATTTAATTTCTTACCATAAAAACACCAAGAACCAAATCATAGTTATTAATGAGGAAAACTAATTGTTGAGTTCTATCAGGAAACGTAGCTGCCATTCTTAATAAGAAATATTGAACAGCTTCCCTTAATTCTGCTAATAACTGTGTCGCCCCTTCGCAAGGAAATCCCTCGACTACACTAACCATTGCAGCACTAAATTCAGCATATCTTCTTGTGATCTATAAATAAATTTTTGAGAATAAAAAATTAATCCTTCTCGAGTATAATGTTTCAAACTTACATAATGTGGTCCAGTTTCTCTGGTTAATTTTAACGGATCACAATCCTTTATACTTTGAATATTTAACTGGAAAACATATTCAAATCTGAAACATGCAAGTAATGTTACATTCGTTAACTATATTTAAAATTACATATATTAGTACATTCAAATAAATACCTAGGCCAAATTACTGATGTCATATTATCCCAATACTTATCCAAAGCCGGCACCGCTCTTTTATGACAAGTTAATTGATAACGCATCACTAAATGTAAGCAAAGGAATAAAGCAATTGTATCATAGCAATCATCCACAAAAGATTGCAAATTTTTCACCATCAAGTTTAATGTCTTTCCCATTACCTATTGGAAACACATTTATTATTATTAATTTAATTGAAACTACATAGAAAAATTGTTTTATTTTACCTGATTAAAAATATCCATTGCTTGTGCACCACGAACTTTAAAAAATTCAGTTAAAAACAAGTATTCTCGACAAGCATTATCTACTAAAGCATACTGTTCGCTTCTGAAAAGAGCCTCGTAATGATACTGTTGAAATAAAGTACATAATTAAATTTTGTTAACTTCTTGAATAGCTAACTATAATTTTGAATAATTCTTAGAACAAAAATCCATAGATACACATACTCTTGTTTTTGTGGCAGTATGAGGCACAATTATAGGCGCTTCCAATTGAGAATTTAAAACATCACCTCTGCTACCTATAGAAAATACAGTACCCCTGTGTTTTAATGTAGTTTTGTGAAAAATCCCTCTTCCCACGTTATCTTCAACTCCCATTAAATCATCTTTAGTTGCTCCTTCCTCAAACTAAAAAATATTTGATAAGCATCAATAAATGTAGTTCTTTGTTTAAATATTTTACTGTTACCTGTAATTTCATTAATCTTGAAGAATATGATTTAAAATATGAATAATATATTTTACTCATTGTGCTAATATATTCTCCACAAATTTCTTCCGCTACGTTTCGTTCGTTCGCTAAAACAAACTCAAAAAAGAATTTGTATTTCAGCATATTATTCTGTGGCACTTGATAATTTGTCATCGGTTTCCTGCACTTATAAATTTGTTCCAAAAGATACGTTCTGATCTTTGCCAAAGCTTTCATTTTTAATTTCTCTAATATATCTTTCACGTCTAAACAAGATTTTGCTTCTTTAAAACTTTGCTCCTTTACAAAATTGATTTTATGATTTAATGTTTGCAGTTGGGTCAAAAATTCTTTTTCCGTTACAGGACAATCCATAATTCCTCTGTGTATATTAAATTACATTATAAATATAAAACATGTCAATTTATGTAAGTATTTATATAAACATCATTCTTACGCTATAAGAGCTTCTGACACTGTCATATCCTCTATAAACTGGCTGAGAGGACCTCTAATTATCTGTCTGTTAGACAACTGTTGACTCATTGCTACAGATTTACGTTGGAGATAAAGTATTTCTGAACTAATGCTCCCTAGATCTAATTGAAAATTCATCAACATTGATTCCATTTTCTGTAAGAAAAAAGTAATTGTAATAAATTCATTTTTACCATTATGATCGTAACTGAAGTCTGACCTCTAATATATTATCGCATGCAGCAATTTGATTATGAAGACTGGCTATATTTTCACTCTCTTTAATGTAGTCCTGAATAGATTTATTTTCGACTTCCTTTAATTCCTTTTCAATTTGTCTGGAATATTGGCGTAAATCTGTGCCAGTCTTTAAAACATCTTGGACAACATCATCTCCAAGATCCTGAGGCATTTGAGCCTCGTTATCATCAAAAATATCTATTTCACCCGACATTTTACCACACCTACGGTATCTCAAATTAATTTAATTATTTTCATTAAATCTATATTGCACGTATCATTTCTGTTTATATTATTCAGTGATTACAAATACTATACTCATTGCCGACATTATGGCATCAGGGGTGCCAGGGACCCCAAAGCATCAATTAACTCTGCATACCGACCTACCATGCGGGGTGCCAAGGACCCCGAAGTATCATTTAACTCTGCATACCGACCGACCATCGGGGTTCCAAGGACCCCGATTGCAGCGCCACTAGCGCCATCTATCGGGAAATTGCGGAAACTACTTGTCGAGTAGTTTCACCCACTTTCGCATAGATGGCGCAACGGTCGATCGTAAAATCATTCCGGGGTTCCAAGGACCCCGACTGCAACGCCACTAGCGCCATCTATCGGGAAATCGCGGAAACTACTTGTCGAGTAGTTTCAGCCATTTTCGCATAGATGGCGCAACGGTCGATTGTAAAATTATTTTTGGGGTTCTAAGGACCCCGATTGCAGCGCCACTACCGCCATCTATCGGGAAATTGCGGAAACTACTTGTCGAGTAGTTTCAGCCACTTTCGCATAGATGGCGCAACGGTCGATCGGAAAATTATTTCGGGGTTCCAAGGACCCCGACTGCAGCGCCACTAGCGCCATCTATCGAGAAATCGCGGAAACTACTTGCCGAGTAGTTTCAGCCATTTTCGCATAGATGGCGCAACGGTCGATTGTAAAATTATTTTTGGGGTTCTAAGGACCCCGGTTGCAGCGCCACTAGCGCCATCTATCGGGAAATTGCGGAAACTACTTGTCGAGTAGTTTCAACCGTTTTCGTATAGATGGCGCAATGGTTGAATTTGAGATTTTTTTACTATAAAGGGTTTAATTTTGCAATTAAACTGTAATTAACGTTTTAATTTGTATGTTAATTGAAAATTGGTATAATATAATGATATATAAAATCGGCCGGTTGTCCACTTGCACTTAAAATACCCGCACATCAATATTCTAATCAGGGTTTGAATCCACCATTGATCTTTTTTCCTGAAGAAACATAAACGGCTAAATTTGAGCTTTATTAATTAAACTACAAAATGTCATTCAGTGACGAAGATGTGGAAACTGAGGAAAGTGATGAGGGAAATTTTAAAGACCTTTATGGTGTGCGAGATGGGGTACTGTTTGTAATTGATGCGACACCTCCAATGTTTGAAAATGATCCAGATGAAGGAACTCCTTACTTTTTACAGTGCATTAGGGTAAAGGAATCATTTATATTATTTTACAGCTAATGTATCTATAGATGCATTTATTATTAATATCTAACATTTATTACATTCTATATTTATATTTTATAATCTAACACTTAATTTAGCAATACAAAGAAGTTCTCAAACAAAAATTGGTATGGTGCAGACAAGATTGGATGGGTTTAATTCTATTTGGTACTGATAAAGGGGATACAAATTCAGGAACAAGACATATTTTAACCCTGCAGAAATTAGATGTTGTTTCAGTGGGTGATTTAAAAGAAATAATGGAAATAGGTAAGTATTTTTATCATTGTAAGTAATGAAATAGTAAAATAATTTTGAAATAACTTGTTTAGACGAAGGAGGCAAGTGGAAATATTACAAAGATATTGCTTCTACTACAGCTTATCCATTACACGATGTTTTATGGGAAGCAGCAAGAGTATTTAGGTCTGTCACTGTTACTATGCCAATTCGGAAAGTACTTCTTTTTACATGTCAAGATAATCCACCAGTGACTGATAATGAAAAACATAGAATAAGAGTAAAAGTACAAAGTTACAATGACATAGAACTTCAGTTATTTGTTGTTGGGCTGGGTGAAAATTGGAATCATGATGTCTTTTATAAAGATTTAGAAATGCTATCTGAAAAAATAGATCCTGATGATTATGAGAGAATGTCTTTAAGAGATATAGTGCAGCAAATAAAATTACCGTCTAGGAATATGGCAAAACTCCCTTTGAGACTTGGAGAAAATGTGAATATAGATGTTGCTCTTTGTAATCTTTGCGTGTAAGACAGAGTTTTATTCAAATTTCTTCTATTTCCTTAGAATTGTATTAAATCTAGAAAACAATTGTTTCAGTAAAACAGAATATTTGAAAAAGAACAACATAAGCAAAGCTACAAGTACTCCATTAACTTCATGCACATATTTACAAATAGCCAGTGATGGAGTATGTATTTTACCATAATATCTCTTCTTTTGTGTTACATTTTTTCAATAACTTTTCTAATCTTAACGTAGGGAGAAGCAGGAGATGAAGAAAGCAAAGAGAGAGCATCTCCTGTTTTAGAAATGGATGTTCAAAAATATCTAACGTTTGGTGGTAAAAATATATTTCTTACACTAGCGGAAGAAAGGACTTGGTGTACAATGCGAGAACGAGGCATTGATTTAATTTGTATAAAACCTATTTCTTATCATCCATTGTACCACTTTGGGCCACCACATTTTGTCATACCTGTTAAAAAGAGTAATAAAGGTAACAGTTAGTTACAATTTCGATGAATTATGAATGTCAGTATATAAATAATATTGTATAAATTTGGATCTATTTTCAGATAAAAATTTATTATTTGGGGCGTTACTTCATAAATGCGATGCAAGAGATTTAATGATAATATGTGCAGTGTCAATACGAAAACATTCTTCACCCATTTTATACACTATGATACCACATACTAGAAGAGGAGGATTTTATTTATATAAAATACCATTTAAAGGTACTTGAAAGATATACAAATTTAATTTGCACATCAATTTTCTGTGAAAACAAGAGAAGAAACAATCTTTCATCTTTTTTCCTAGAAAATGTTCAAAAGCTTAATGAATCTAATCTGTCGGATTACATATACGATGATAATGAAAATCCACCTCCAACCAATGCAAATGGTATTGAGTTATTCGAAAAAATGATAAATAAATTAAACATCGAATATAATCCAGATTTGTTTTCAAATCCTAAACTTCAAATTCAACAACAGACTATAGAAACATTAGCCTTACAATTAGAAGAAAGTGATCCCCCACCTGATACTACACGTAAGTTTTATTTAGAAAATATTAATAATACGTATTTATTATTTTAACGAATAGAAACTGTAACATAACAAAGCAATAATAATATTCACTTACATATAACTAAAATTTTATTCCAGTTCCAAACACTGAAGAGGTACGGGAACGGGTAAAAGACTTATTGGAAGAATACAATGAAATATTTAATGAAGAGACTGATAATTCAAGGGTTGAACCGGCCAAGAAAAAAAGTAAAAGTGCTGGCACAGCAGGAGAAAGTACTGCGTTAGAAGATACAAATAAAATCCGAGAGCTTGCTATGAATGGACAGGTATAATAATAAAAACATTATTAGTAATTAAAATTTATAGTAATACTAATAATTGAAGATTTACTTACTTTCACAGATACAAAAGTTCACAGTACCTCAGTTAAAAAACATATTACAGAAGTTATGTTTAAAAACATCTGGTAAAAAAGAAGAGTTAATAAATAGAATTAAGGAACATTATAAGTGAAGCATTAAAGATATTTAACGCAACAATTACGTAACTGGTTTACGAATGGAATTGAATATATATATTTTATATTTGTGCATATATATTTTATAAGGGAAAAGCGTGTACTTTGGTTAAAATAAAGTGTTACTTATAACTCGTCTTTTTGAGATGTGACTTTTATATCTCTCACATTTCCAATGAAAAGTGGTATATTATTTTGTTTATGCTCAATTATAAACATGAAAGGCCGATCGACAATGAATTCTTCCGGTAAGCTTACCATTCGACAAAATCTCATATTAGTAACTAAAATAAAACCACATGAATTTATATAAAATGTGAGGTAAATATATCCTTCATTTGAATGAAATATACCTGTTGCGGCTGCAGCTTCGGTACCTGTTTCGTCAACTTCTATTATCGCTTTATGCAAAATTTTGCTAACTTTCAATGGTTTATTCGAAATGCGATTGAAATTGGCATTATCTTCAAACATTTTATTTACGTGGAGCTAAAATTGATAACACATGAAGTATAATTCTTTTATGAACTTAATATATGTGAAATGTTATTCATACCGTACGTAAAATAGTTTCCAAGTCTACGGTAAACTCTATTTTAAATTTTGGAAGGTATAATTTGACTTCTCTATTCGATCGGGAGACATTTTTAAGTATTTCCAATGAAAAATTACTTTGCAAATTTGTCAGACCATCTGCTTCGTCGGGTAATATTATTGTCATTATGATATCCATATTCTGTAAGATATAGTGTAAGTTTTTGATGTATAATATTAAACATTTGAACGCACCTTGTATGGAATTTCAATAAACTTTGCATGCAATGTTGGTATTTTACCATAATTGTAGTTGGATTTATTAACCATTGTTGGTACTAATTTTTTTTTATCTTTAGCAACATAGAATTCTCTATTCTGTGTCTTTTGCTTATCAAACATATGTAACCAATTACCATTAAAGTAAATTGCATTTATTAGTACCAATTTCGTATCCTCGCCGATATTATCTGTATCAAAAAAATTACTTCTGTTATATTATGATACATGTTTCTTGATTTATTATACAATAAAAATATTCACCTGAAGATACAAGATCTGCTATTTTATCATTTGTTTTTGATTTAATCCACGTGTTGATTTTCATAGCTGCATCTTTACTGTGCTTAAAGTCTATACTCATAATTTCAGATTGATAAGCTTCTGCTGCTATTGCTGAAAATTCTGTGTGTAATTCAAATCCATTTTGAATACATACCGCATTTGCAATATATAATTTAACTGTTGTCAGCTCCTTATAAGGAAATAAATTATTATTATATTAATTTTTGTTTTTAACACAACCCAATTAATACAACTTCTTACATTCAGTTGAGCTATTAAAGATTTATACGCATCTTGTATTAAATCCTTATAATGGTAACGAATACCATTGATCAGTTCATCAAAAGTTTCAGCTTCTGCTCCATGAGAGAGTAAGGATAATATCATATGGATACTTAGAGGTGAACTAACAATATTTTTATCATTAGTGGCAGATAATTCCTAAAATATAAATACATTGCTTATTTTATTACTTATAATATAATTAATAATAAACAGACTAACTATATCATAAATTGATATACTTTTACCCACTTTATAAAAATCTGTTGTAAAGTCATTGCAAGAAACAGAGAGATTTTCATGCATATTGTTTGTACAAGCTGGAGATGTACATGACTGTGCCATTGTAGTTGTAATAAATATATTTAAAACTAGGAGAAAATTACTTTAATTAATATACTGGATTATCCTAAGGATTAATAATTATAACACAGTATATATATGTATATTTCATGACAATAAATGAACAATAAACTATTACCTATAAATATGAAAAATATCATTGTTATTATAAGATAAGACTGTACAAAGAATACTACATCTAATTAATACTACATAATAAATTAATTATTTATGTAATAATTTCAGATTTTATAGATGGATTTTAGAAGAGGTTAAGTACGACTGGAGTCGTTCAAATCCGACTGACAAAAGTTATCTGTCAAAAACTAAATCAGCTGTTGAATAATACAAAAACAAACCGCAAAACATTATAAAACTGAAGAAACTCTAACAATACAATGCTTATCATTCGAATTTCATACTGAAATTAAACTTTATATATTATTTTTTAAATACGTGTCAATACCTCTGGAATTTCCTTTATCCTTGAATCCTAGAATATAATTCTCTCGATGCGTGGATGCGCAGTTAGCAACAGTAAATTACAGACCAACTTAAGTATTTAAAAATAAAAGCGATTGTATTTATATTTATATGATAAGAAAATTGTACTTTGTTTACTTATTTATTGTAGATAACATTAATTTCATACTAAAACTTAAATTTTATAATAGAATTAATATTATCTATAATCCTCTGGTTTGAAGAAAGTTATAAATAGCGTTCTCCAGTTATAATTAAAAATGCTTATCCAGTAAATTCTTTTCCATACTGTACATATTAAATGTTATAATTTTAAATTCAAATATTTCTATTTTGGCGCGGTTGGTACCAAGCCGCTTGTGATACAACCACCCTAAAATCAATTTACTTTTTTATTATTCGAACTACGCTGGGTGATTCTACTGGTTGTAACTGTACAAAAAAATCTGAATAGCTATAACACGTGTATTTTTGTATCTGAAAGTATTGCGAATTTGAATTTTCAATAAGACCGTACAAGCACACAATTCGGGGGCAATACATTCTCGCTCATTCAATGAATAATGAATGACATTCTTGGGGCGAATGACACAGTCAAGGATTCCAGCGTGGAACAATTCACGCATGTTAGCTTTTACCATCTCCAATCGATGTACTTTTTTTAAAAATCAAATTTCTAAAAAATTGTACATGTTAGAAGAAATTACAGAGAATCGCTTTTATCCTACTCTTGTTCCCTACGACGGTTCTTACCTCTTCGTTACTCTCAATTTCTAGTCCTTTTTTTTACAGAGAATTTCTATCATTCTATCTCTTTGTTCTTCTTCCATTACACGATCATTAATAACAGCTCTCACCTGTTGCATCCTCTATTTCTCTGTTTCTCCTTTTTACTTTCTCTTTCAATTTTTCATCTCGTCATCGCCTTTCTTTCTTTTAATTTCATCCGTTCTTTCTTTTCTTTCCTTCTGCTATCTTCCTCTCTTCTTCACTATCACTCTTCCTCGCCTTTCTCTGCCGCTTCTTCAACAGGTACCGGATGGTCCAGGCAACTGGGCCAAGGTATGTCTAAAAATGGTAAAAAATATCAAAGTCATTACCAGAAAAAATTAAATGAAATCAAATGGAGTACTAAAGATTTCAAGGTCAATTTCGTTATTCCAAATTACAATTGTACATTCGTTTAAAGGTCTGTCGACGCATCTTGGTATTCTCTACAGAAAAGTATCCAAGCTATTCGGGTCGAAGATCGATAGATCCAAGATACAGTTTGGTCCAGACCCATGGGACACCCTGTATATATATGTACATACTTACGACGGTCGTATACACGAAAAATGTGTTCGTCAGTCGCAGCACACATCCTGATTACTAATTCACGAAGCGGCGGACTACTTCCTTGGCGCGTTGTGACACCAAATCCCATATTCCAATCGAATGGAGAGTCGACGACGGACACGGTGATCCTTACGGACTCCCGGATCGCATAAAATGCTGGCCAAATGCGCGAACACTGGACAGAAATCGGAACGTGAATAAACGAATAGTTTCGATTTGAATATCTTTTGACAATAGAATTGGGCATTGTCAAATAGATTGCGAGAGACAAGGATAGATTCTATATCTTATCTGTCGCAAACTATTTAAGACGAAAGGATACAGAGAGTGGGAAGGACACCATAGCTTCCCTGAACATCTCTTGTCTAACTTGTATAGAGTTGGGTAATATCGGCTCGGTCAGCTGATCATAATACTGGACGGCGTGGTCCACCTAGCCGATACAGAGCGTTCCGCCGCGACGTGTTTAATAATTTATTACAAAGTTGACAGAAGCTACCCAAGAATGAGAGTCGGCTATTTTGTAGAGCAAACATCAAGGAACGTAACAATATTTTTCTTAGCACACCCTGTACGGTGATTTGAAAATCAATGACGAAAAAAGCACATATACAGTGCACGCAGGTGAATCAAATTCGTTTCTAATGTGCTAGAAAGTTACCGTTTGTCGCATCATACGAAAGTGCACTAACGGATGCGATTAGAATGCTCTTTACAGCACGACTTTTACAGCAAATATAATTTACAGCGTTAAAAATTGTGAAATGGTAAAAGAATGTAAGTAAAAAATCTGATAACTCGAAGAATCCGATTCAACGGATACGAGGAATATGATCTATCTAGTTAGAGCGAAGAGGAAGCTGCCTGGTATTTACAGTTAGACGATCGCTCCAGCAATCAGGCGTTGCTTTCGCTCCTTGTCCTCAAACAGAATTCCGGATTTTCGTTCACCTGAAATCGTACCTACCGCCCATGCGTTCACATACCTCTACGTACTTTCGATTAAATTTGCCAACTCCTCGCTCTTCGTCTAAACTATTCGCGATATTACATGACGGCTATCGTCCATCGTTGCGAATACCTAAAACAAATATTTCAAATTAGATAAGGAAAAAAAAATGGATCTCTATGAAAATTCAAAGGTCACCGAAATATATTGGGGGGAATACTTTCCCTTTGGAGAAGCTGTTTTAAAATGAATGATTTTATCTAGTTAGCTTAAAATATTAAACGAATTACTGTTAAAATTAATTAACGTACTGGGTGGTTCATTAGTGGTGGAGCGCATCGGTTCATTTACGAACGGTGGAACGCGCGTTCTCAGGAGA
Organism: Osmia bicornis bicornis; assembly: GCF_907164935.1. Classification (NCBI taxonomy): domain Eukaryota; kingdom Metazoa; phylum Arthropoda; class Insecta; order Hymenoptera; family Megachilidae; genus Osmia; species Osmia bicornis. The sequence continues at coordinate 9,551,493 of NC_060223.1, forward strand.
GGAAGAAAAGGCAATGAGCCACGTGGAGAAGACGAAAAAGGTGTAGTACACGATCGGGAAAGAGGACGACGAACGAGAACGAGTGCGGTGGAGGTAAGTCGGTATAAAAGGGTCGTGGCGAGCCGTCTCGTCTGTTTTAACACTCTGATCGGTTAGCTTGGTGGATCAGACGCGTGGATCGAACGGTCCGATCATCCTAGACACGGGTCACCCGGTGCTCCCTGATACGAAACAGGACATTCGTCGAAAGAAAGAAAGAAACGAATTGAGAGGTGAGTCGAAGGGACGTTGACTCCGTGATACCCTGTTCGATCGTGGCAACCCCTTAATTCCTGGATATCGATTCGTGAATTGGTGAACAACCGGAAGTTCCTCTTCAAGGAAACGATGTTCTCTACGAAAAAAAAGTTTCGTACCGATTAATCAGTGACATTGTGTACAACGATAGTGGACTAGCTGCTCGTGTGTCGACACCTTGACATTCAATTGTGACCGATCGATCGATACTTCGAATTCAATTCGAATAGCGATATCGTCGTTTGTGAAGTCTGAATGAATCTAATAATAAAAACGAAAAATTTCTTTATTTCTTTTTCTTTTTTTTTTTGTAGAACAATGAAGTTTGCGATAGCATTGGCGGTGCTCTGCTGCCTGACAATCGGGGCGTTCGCACTACCAACGGCCAAGATATCCGAAGAGAAAACGTTGAACCGTAACGTGGTTGGAACGCAAAGGCAAGCGGTCCAACCACCTGCGGTCAGCGAAGACGAGGACGACGACGACGACGACGACGACGTGGATTTCGATATCACGGGTGACGACGACGACGACGACGACGAGGAGGAAGATGACGACGACGACGACGATTCTGATTACCTGGAACGTTTCATCGAGGATATATTAGGTAAAATAACGCCTCTACTCTATTTCGATAACGAAGGTACGCGAATCGACAAGTACAGCGACATCGCAAACGTTAGCCGTTATGCAAACATCGAAACTTCCGGTTAGGCGAACAGAGAAATTCTGACGCGTAACGGTACAAAATATTTCAAACTCACTCGAATTAACATAAATCGACGGGGATCTCGGTTCGAAAAGAATTTCTACGCGCTACTTCCTTTGCATTGACCTAGATCTCGAAAGATGAATTATAACTGCGAGTAGTTTTCGCGTTATCATCTCGTCGTTGAGCTACTTATATTCCGTAAAACGAATAATCGACAAATGATTGCAGGCGAAGAGGACGACGACGACGACGACGAGGAAACGAGCGCCGTAGTACCCGTTGCCCCAGCATCGCAACCAGCCGTCCAACAAATTCCGGCCGCTGTCGAAGCTGATTTAAATGCCGCGGCTCAAGAAACGGAACAGGCGGCGGAAGTTGCGGCCGAGGCAACGGGGGCGGATAACGAATCGACCGGTGCCGAGGACGAAGAGGGTAACACGATCGCCGAGGGTCAGGCGGCCTCCAACGTACACGAGTCGACTTTGGAAGTTGCGGAATCGGTGTCGAATCCTGTCCACGTTCCCGCCGTGTCCACCAACGTGGCCGACACGGAGGATGATGATGACGACGATGACGACGACGACGACGAAGACGTCGATCTCGTTTACACCGAGGAGGAGGACGAGGACGAGGACGAAGACGAGGACGACGAGGATGACGACGATGTCGACAGCATCACTGACATCGCTGGCGCCAGACAAGCACGTGAGTTCAAGAGAAAGAGCAAGAAACACAGTTTCAACGGGCATAAACACGCGCGTAAATCTCGCACGCGTGCTACACCCCCCTCCTCGAAGGCAACCGTCTAACGAGGAGGAGGGAAACGAGCGGGAAGTCGCGAACAATCATTCCTGACAAATCTGCTCAACTCCTATCGCTCTTTTCATCGCTGCGAAGCAGTCGATGCTTCCTCTGTCGTTCGAGAGCTCGGTTAAGCTTATTAACGTAATCGTTGCCGAGAAGTGATCTTGCTTTTTTTTTTTTCTTTTAATATATATTTTGATACGTCCTGTATAAAGTACGATTTCTCTACCGGAGAAAAGTCTTATTTTTGATCGGTTATCTGATTTATGAATTTACGAAAACATGATTGGAATGGTATGATAGAAATCAAGGTAACAAGTAGACCGGAAATAAAACACTAACGTCGCCATTCCAATTAGCAAGATACCAATCCAAGGCAACGAACGCGCGAACGCATGAAAGTTAAGTAAACGAGCAAATATAACGTGGTCGGAATAAAAAGGCTTTCGTCTGTGATCCATTTTATTTTTGCTCGTTTATGCCTCGGCTTCTCGACAATCGGTTCACGAATGATTTCATTTCAGAAATATAACCTAACTAAATTTCAAAATAGCTTACCGCTCTTACGGCTAACAGAACTTGCGCACTTTGAAAATGGCAAAAGGTCCAGGACGATTGATGCTGTTCGACGAATTTCATTCTTCTCATCGAGAAATTATCCTGAAATGAGTATTTTCATATTTCATTTTGTTGGTCCAACAGAGGGCTAAAGTAGATTAATTAAAACGAACCGATGGGAGCGTCAACGTTCGAAAAATTCTTGATCGATCTTTGAATCAATCGAGACTTTCTTTCTCTCTGCTAGCCAATTTATTGCTTTTCGTTTGAAACGTGCACGCTCAAGACACTTAGATATGGATAGCAGTAGTAGTAGCTGTAGTAATTTAATAACGATAATATTTATTCTATTTTTAATGTTTATTTATTAACATCGATATCTTTAATCTTTATTCATAATCATTTGCATGTCGAACAGCATAGTAAAATTCGAAAACGAATATGAAGGGAATTGTACATAGCTAAAGTATTCGAAACTCGCGTAAGAACAGCAATGGAATGAGAAATAATTCAAAGTACCTGCATTTCTTTCGCTGACTACAAAACGAAGAGGTTACCTTATATTCATTTAATAGTACAGTGCTGTCCACAAAAAGGGACCGTTACGCAGCGCGGTGTTCCCATCACAGGCGTCGGCACGCGACTGCCCCCACGAGACTGCGCAGCATGCGCGGAGAGTGAGTGCGCATGCGCGGATAACGCGATGGCAGCTTTCCCGCTACTTTTCATATTTTGAATAGAATTTATTATATTATGTTTCTATTGACTTCAGAAAATATTTTAAATTGATTCTTATGGGTAGATCTAACAAACTGAGCTTGAACGTGATAAATATCATCAGTACACAGTTATATATATGTATATAAAACTAAGCAGACAGCACCGTATTATTTTATAAGATGCTTTATACATCCGCCTCAAATTTTTATTTCTTTTTCTCTATTTTTCAGCGAATTTCACTTTAAACTGCATGCATGAAAAGTAATTATAAATATTGGACGTTAATGCGAAACGAAGGAAAGGTACTTTGATGGTGTGAGATAAATAGTATTGAAAGGTGCTTTGGCTTGGTGACCTCACGTCACGTATTTTCTTTCTTTTGTCGAAACATTTGTAAAAAAAAAGAACAATGAGGGATTCCGCGTGTTTTTATGTAAGAGTGAGAGAGAAACAGAGCCACGAATAACAAAATAAGCGATTCGGTAACTGGCCACTTATTAACGCAATCTTTTTTAATTTGAAATTGATTGTTTTCATTTTAAAAACACATCTTTGAAAAACCATGGCCAAATACGGTGTCGCTTATTTCATTGTAATATAACGTTTCTGTTTAGAAAAAAAATGCTTGTACAGAGGCATTGTCCATTCTGGATTGCAAAATACAGATAATTTATTGTTTTTACAAAAAAAAAAAAACTTGTGTATTGACTTTTATTTCTAACACCATCGTCCAAAGGATAAGTTCTCTTTTCCTATTCTCACCGAGATTGATTTTCTTCTCGCGAAATATACTGTTCGTTTCATTTATCATTCGATGCGTGATGTGTTGTCACTTAGCTTTTTTTTAACCCCTTCGCAGCGGTTGCTTCTCGTACAAATGCAGAATTATTAATTAGAACTCTAATTTTAACCCTCGCTCGTAAAGTGGAAAAATTCGTGTACCGTAATACATTATTGCGAATGGATTTATCGCAAAATTATCTTATTTCTTTCAAATACTTTTTTCTGTAACTTTCACGATATAAATAATGATGCATTTACGATTTCTCAATGCTTCTAGAATCGTCATTTGATTAATGAGAATCATACAATTCTGAAATATTGAAACTTGGAAAATTCCAAGACATTTTGAAGTCCAGAAAGATTGAACGTTCGATGATCCCTTGATATATCCACGTTCGAAACCGAAGCTATCGTTAAATGTAATCGGGGAATAATGAAACCGTGATCGATCGCCGACAGGTTGACGAGGAAAATTGTATCACACGATTTCTGATCGAGGACGAGAAACAGCCATGACTTTGGCTGTGGGTCAGGGTCGCGTACGGAACCAGATTTTTCTACCGCCACTCACGTTCACGCTTTTACACGTTGGGTCACTGGCCTGGTTTCCGTTTTGGTTCCGACTTGCTCGGTGAAAGCTGAGAAAAAAAAAAAAAAAATTTCTACCGACGCGATGGTCACACCTTTGCTGGACCTGGCCGTTCCAAGTCCTGTAGAAAGTTAATTGACCTGGACTTCTGAGCATCTAATTAAAAGTCCTGCCGCGTTCTGTCGCGCGTTTACGCGTGGAAAGCCTACCCAGTCTCGGTACTGTAATGTTTCATTGGTATTTGAAGAATCGATAGAAAACCCTGATGGTTTATAACAATTTGATGATGACACGAAGAAAGTGGCTGAAACAAGATCAACGAACGGGGAGAGTTTTTAGGTACCTTATCCATACGTGTTCACTCAGACAGGTCTGTAGGTGAAGAGAAACGGGTCGTGACACAGATCGGATACCAGTTTGGCTTTACCAAAGGATTCCGATATACCGTTAACATTGTCGCTCTTTCTTACGAACTTAATTCATCGAGGTCGGCACACGGAAGTTTTTCTCGTCCATTCATCGCATACCTTAACGCCACTTTGTATACACTCCGTTTCAAAATTAAATCGCTCGCACGAAGTGCATACGAATTGAAAAGATATTATTATATGTTTCAGGTGGCATGCGATCGGATTCGAGCAGCGACGTATCAGCGATCTACGTGGCAAAATACAATCGTTTCGTCGATAACATCTTGGAAAGGATAAATAAAATCTTGCGCAACAATTACGATCCGGTGACGGTGAAACTGACCAATCCAAATACTAGATCAAAGACGAACAAACAAAAGAGCAAAGGGAAATTGAAGAAGAACAGCAATAAGAGCGGGACAAAGAAAAGCGGTGTCGATAAAGTAACGATTACTACCGAGAAGATCGCTATGGATCTTCTTGAAAATACACAGGTATAATATACGTCTGGTAGAAGAACGGAATCGTTGCTAATATGATAATAATGATTTACAGAAAACTTTGGAGAATACCGAAAACATCACTGCATCTTTGAACGCGATCGAAAAGGAGTCACTCGCAACTACCTCGTCCGATATTGGGAACAGATCTATAATGGAATCCGCTACAAAATCTACAAATCGACGCACGTCTGGTACAGGCAGTAAAAAAACGAACAAAAATCGAGGTACAACAAAAAACAAAACGAAGAATCAAGTAACAAATAACAAAAATAAGGTAAGCATTAATGTGAGAACAAAGAACGAATAGTTTGGTTCGATAAATAAAATTGAATCCACAGGCGAAGAAAGCTAAGCCAAAAGCACGGGCAACCCTTTACGGACTCGCGAGCCTTCAAAGATCGGGTGATGTATCGGTGAACATGATGAGCGATCACACCATGATAAAGACAAGATTCACGCTGGGTCCTCTTATATTAAAAGTTGAAAAGGAATTTGGTAGAACGGCGAAGAAAGAACTGAGAAGCGCGACTGCAACCACCGCTGAGATGTCTGGAAAATTGAGTCTTCGAGTTCTTCACGGTGGCGTTGCTACCCTCAATTCTATTCGAGTTCTGCAACCAAAACAAGTGTGTTAATAACCTGATTTATTGTATTATTTAGTATATCGTAGTTAGAAAATTAATTGAATTTTATTTTAATTAGGTGCGAGTGGAAAGCACGGACGATCACGACAGAACACGTGAATTTGTATGGAAAAGATCTTCCCACATCGCTCATTTGGTTTCAGAGAAATTATCGTTAGCTACAAAATCAATGCTCCGACCTCCACCTGTTACAATTACTTCCGCATAAAATTTCGTCGTTCAGCTAATCTACCCATAAAATTGAACCATTTTTTAAATTACTGGAAAATGGTTCTTTTCTATGGCAGTCCTGTTTCTTACTCTTCAAACCAATGGTACACCATTGCATCTTGTTTAATCTGAAACAATAAACAATTGGTTTTAGAAGAACATAAAAGAAAAATTAAGATAAGATAAGATAAGATAAGCTGATCAAAGAAAATGCCTTTTCATTTCAGGTCAACATCAGATATTTATTTATTTATTTATTTATTTGTAATAGTTTCTACGAATTCTTTGCAAAGTCAGAACTTTTTAATGCTGCGATATTTTATTATTATTATTTGCATGTAAATTATCTTAGATAATGCGTGACAATTGAGCTTACATTTAAATATAATAAGTTAAGGTATTTAATTTTATTATATGTGTTAAACAATCATTTAATAAAATGGCAAAATGAAATATTCGGAAATATGAAATAATTTCATTTTTCAACTGATTATATTTTTTTATTCTACTTAAATAACTGATAAATGCTAACTATTTTTATGCTCATTTTTATCTGCGCTTTTTTTCTGCCATGGTACGTTTTACATATCACGCACTTGTGATAATTATATTTCTTTTTTTTTTCATTTTATATTTCCTTTTTTATGGTAAACACACTATTCTGATTTTACTTTATCTCATTTCATTTACATAATTATGTAATCACATATAACCACTTTTAAATGAAACTGTTAGACTTACTGTATATCGCTTTCATTCCTTTTTCCACGATGTCCAGATACTCGAAAAGATTTTTAATTTTATCATTAAATTTTCCTTAGTCATAAATTGTTTTCTTTGTTTTCTTAATTATCCTAAAACAACCCCAGTCATTCCTATCAAATTTCGAATCATTATCTATCGTACGTGATGTAGTCGTTAATGATACATACTTTTTGTTCGTTTTATCATTTATAAGATTATTTTAATCGGATCACTGAGAATTTTAGGATAAAGCTGGATCGCATTTATATTCATATAAAAATTTAAATTTCTCAATAATGTATATATATATATATATATGTATAATTAAAAATAGTTTATAAGATATTTGAAAATGTTTTTCTTTTGATTCTTTTAATTACTTACGTTTCATAAAATTGACCCAAATAGAAAATCGTATCATGTATACTGCTATTTATGCCTTATCAGTGTGCGTATAACGCGCGCTATATAAATACACGTATAACATCAATAAATCGCAAAGTATAATTTTTTTTCATTTTTCAAGCAGCTAAGTAGTTGCTTCTGCGACGTCGTCACGGAGGTATTGAAAGCTGAGTTGAGGTTACTGCATTATGTTTGAACTTTCCTTGAGTCTCCCTTCCACAAATAATGTGATGTTATTGGCAAAACGCGACGGTGCATAAAGTCCAAGGAGTCGCCTCATAACATTCCTTTACTGTTTGGAAAAAATACGGTATTTATTTATTTTTTTTTTAAATCTACCGGCATTTATTAATTGATTTGATTAATTCTTACACAATCTGAATTTTTCTATCATAGGTACTCTTTCTTTCTATTTTTATGTTTCAATTAGATAATGTAATATATTCGAAAAGAAACGCAAGTCATACTAACTCATATCAACGTTATTTACAAATAACCATTTGTTAATAATTTTACATTCATTTACTTGAATAAACAAAATTTTACTTGTGGTATTTTTTTATTTTTATACTTATGCATATAAAATTTCAATTTTTGTAAACAAATTATATTGTTTATTGCAATTTGTATATTCTTATGTCATACATTTTAATAATGAAAATTGTTTTTCAGATTGCACTTGCACAGGACTTAATTCGGTGAAAAGCTACATATAATTGCTTTACATAATGGGTCCCTTAACGACAAGTGCCAGACATGTTTTTCACAACATTTGTAAAACTGCTGCGAAGGCAATGTCTACAAATGTAATGTTAAATCCAAAAGATGAACCAAAGGAAATAATACTTAAATATTTGGATGGAAAGGACAATGGCATTGCGGTACTGGGACTGAATCGGCCAAATGTTTGTAATGCACTTGGAAAGACTTTAGTTAATCAGTTAACCGATGCTATTTCTTCCATGAAAGAGGATACAAAGTTGCAAGTATTGATTATTCGCAGCATGGTACCAAAAATTTTCTGTGCTGGTGCTGATTTACGAGAAAGAACAATAATGGACACTACAGGCACTGCCCAATTTGTTTCGTGCTTAAGAAACATGATGAACAACATAGAATCTTTACCGACCCCAGTGATATCTGCCATAGATGGTGCCGCATTAGGCGGAGGATTAGAGCTTGCTTTAGCCACAGATATTAGAGTCGCAGCATCAGAAGCTACAATGGGTCTTGTCGAAACAAAATGGGCAATTATTCCAGGCGCCGGTGGTACGCAACGACTTCCAAGAATAATCGGACCTGCTAAAGCAAAAGAACTCATTTATACTGCACGTTTAATCGACGGTCAAGAAGCGATGAAAATTGGTCTGATAAATCAAGTAGTTCCACAAAATAAAGAGGGGGATGCTGCTTATCAGTCTGCTTTATCTATAGCCAGAGAAATTTTACCCAATGGACCGCTTGGAGTAAGGTGAGTACGAAGTATAAATTACCCTGGCTTATACATATCTTATATATATTTTGTTTTAGAGTGGCAAAAACGGCGATATCAAAGGGACTTCAAGGATCTATCACCGATGGGCTTGAAATTGAGGAACAATGTTACAATGAAATTGTACATTCAAAAGACAGACTCGAAGGACTTGCAGCATTTGCAGCAAAGCGTATGCCCGTTTATCAGGGAATGTAAACACAGAAAATTGATGGGCATTATGACTTACGCTTAAATGACATATCGAAAACGTGCATTTTAATACTGATATTAAAAGCTGGGAACATGCCTCTTTTTTTACAATACATTATCATGTTACAACTGACTTTCACGTACATATAATTATATAAAGTCAATTATATTTACATTTGGAAAAACAGTTACAGAAATAACGTTATATAACTTTTACCGTAATTTACAATTTTTAATAATTTTTTTATGTAATTTACATTAATTCTAAGAAAAACAATCTGTGTCATGTTTAATATTTGGTTTTATATATTTTATACTAATTGTTATTGTTGATGTATATGTACATATATATAATATATATGATTTTATTTTTATAAAATAAAAGCGTTTGTAACAAATGAAAATTATGCTGATTTTATTTAGATTCCAAATATTCATTGCATAAAATACAGTTAATTTTACTTAGGAAATATATATTTATTTATAAAGATTTCATTTGGGAATGATAATTTATACAGTAACTATTAAAAATGAAATGTCCAGTGATAAAAAAAAAATCTAATGTAACATGTAAAAATACTTTCTGTTTATTAAGTAAAACATTTAATGCACTAACCCGATACTTGTTGCATAAACCTTTTTATACAGTTTATACAAATGAAGTTAATACATTCTTACAGGAAGCAACTATGTTTACTAATACATCTTTATAATATATAGCATAAACCTTGACACTTTTATATTATAATAATAGAAATAAAAAGGAGCACCCTGCCTTTCAAAATGTAGTTTAAACAGAACGAAATTAAACAATTTTGTGCATTATGCGCATTGCAAAGGCAGAGTAAATTGTTCTCGATCTTTCTGTTCTTTAATAACAGCCATAAGAACCTTAAGTTGATTAATCGTGTCTTCCGGACAAGTTACACGATGACCAACAGTTAAATCGCTTTCATAAATTTCGTAATCGTTACCACCTTCTATCGTTTTGTCACCGAAGAAATGTATTTCATCGTACCCTTGAATGTGTCTGAGACAATACGTTTTGTCCCAGCCAATAGGAAAAACATCGAAAGATATTTGACCACCTTGATATATAAAATGAAAGAAATTTGTTTCACTTTAAGTTTTGTATATTCCTTTTTGCTGGCACGTATTACGCGCTACGTATAATACTGTTCATTCTTTTAATTTAATCAAACTAAAAATTAATTTTTAAGTATAAAATTTTACTTACCAATACTGTATCTTAAAGCAAGATCTGGAAACTCTTTTTTAAGAGCTTGAATAAATTTCTGACGAATTTGATTTTCAATATCGTATTCATAAAACTGAATACGTTCCTCTTTAGTACAGTTACGGCCAATTGGTGATACATTAATCATACCTGTTCTAAATTCTATAAAAGTACCACGTTTGATTGGCAAATGTAATTCGGATATATATTTTAAACAAAAGTTTATGAATTCTTGCAGCTTCTCCTCGCCGATAACACTTTGTATTGTCTAAAACATGAAACTTGTTTAAGGCAACAGTTAAAAATGATACAAATTTTATATGCTATGTCATATTGCTTACTTCTGTTGGCAATTGTTTACCATCATGAAAAGCAATGAGTCCATTTTCTGCAAAAACATATTTGTATTTCTCAAATATGGTTCCACCACCCAACTGTTCTTTCAGTTTTTCTATATCTGATCCTCCGACCACAGATATATCAAATTCTTTTCTAGTAACATCCAAAATAAACTTCTCCACGTCTGGCTTAATTACCTGAAAAAATAATTCAATTAGCATACATACAGTGTAATAAACATCTTTATAATTATCTAGTATTTGTACCTGTCTAGGATCAGTAAGTGTGCCATCAACATCGAATAAACACATTATCTTCTTAGACATGGTAAAATGGTTTCTCTTAGTTAATTAATCTGAAACATATGTTTCTAAATTAAATTTTTATAAAGCATAAACAGAAAATGATAGTAAAAAACACAAATGTAGACAATAAAGTTTTTTAATATATACCAGAAACCAACATAAATAATCTTTATTATCATTTTTAGTCTTCAAAAAATTACAGTAAGATGTGAATAATCTATAACTTTCCCTCCACCTATATAAAAAATTTAACTTTCTGACAGATTTTAAGTATCCTCTAAGATTCATTTTTTCAATAAAATTAATATCTACATATATACATTTCCAGATCGACGAACAGAATGAAAATAATAATCCATTTCACTCACGTTTTCAAAAACATAAAATCTGTAAAATTAATTTCAATGTATTTATTAAATTGCAACAATAATGACATATAACCTAATATAATAAAAATATCAAAAACACATTAATCATATCATTTCAGTTTTACATAAATTAATTTTTTTCTTTACGCTTTCGTCGATCTCGAAATAATAAAAAAGGGAATAAATAAAAAAAAAGTACAGACAGTTGTATATAAGCAGTTAATACGTGGCTAGATTGACGCCCTCTTTATGGGATCTAATCCCTGCGCTTACGGCTACAATATTGCGAAGAATGTTATTGAATAAATTATATATCTTTATTTATCTTATCTTATTTGGTTTACATCATTTAAATGCAGACAAATTACCGCCTAAAAATGCCATCTTACTTTTGGGTAAGTACCTATGGTTTGTAAAAATATAATAAATTTAATATTTGTTTTAAAAATAAAATTTACAATTAATATATCTTTGTTATAAATCAAAAATATTTAATTTTGTTGTATTTGATAATTTTACCTTTATATTTAATTTTATTTCTACACAGCTGATGATGGCGGATTTGAAATGCGATCCTATTTAAATAAAATTTGTCAAACACCTAATCTGGATTATTTGGCAAAAGAAAGTTTATTATTTAACAATGCATTTACTTCGGTCAGCAGCTGTTCTCCCAGGTAGAACTTTAGTTTAAAACTTGCTATTTGCAAGTAGCATAGATACTTTTCATTTTTAATTTCAGCCGTTCTTCTTTACTCACTGGATTACCCAGTCATCAAAATGGAATGTACGGTCTTCATCATGGAATTCATCATTTCAATTCATTTGATAATGTTCAGAGTCTACCAAAAATGTTAAAGAACAATAATATAAGAACAGGTATATCTTAGTTTAATAACTATTGCATGGTTTGAACTCAACTTTGCATATTTTACAGGTATCATTGGTAAAAAACATGTGGGACCAAGCAGTGTATATCCATTTGACTTTGCACAAACAGAAGAAAATAATTCCATACTTCAAGTTGGTCGAAATATTACAAAAATTAAGCTCTTAGTAAGAGAATTCCTCTCTCAGAATAAAAGCCAGTATGAATTTATTATTCCTCAAATCATTTGTTATCTATTGACAAAGCATAAATATGATTTAAAATTTTTAGACCTTTCTTTTTATACATTGGATTTCATGACCCCCATCGATGTGGTCATAGACATCCGGAATATGGAAACTTTTGTGAAAAATTTGGTAATGGAGATATTGGTATGGGTAGTATACCTGATTGGCATCCAATATATTATCAATGGGAACAGGTAAAAGTTCCTTATTTTGTTCAAAATACAGAAGCTGCAAGGCGAGATATTGCTGCTCAATACACAACTATTTCTCGTTTGGATCAAGGTATACAGATTAATATCTAAGATTCTCTCACTAATTTAAAGTTAATTACAACAATGGAACATTTTTTGTTAAAGTAAATTTATTGTATATGTAAAACTTAAGTACTCAAGCACTTAGTTAATAATAAGCTGTATAAAATGAATAATATGGTTTTAGCCACAAACAGTTAATAATTTAAAAGATATTTAATATTTTAAAGGTGTAGGTTTAGTTCTGAAGGAACTGGAGAATGCTGGTTTTAAAGACAACACTCTAGTGATTTACACATCTGATAATGGTATACCATTTCCAAACGGTCGAACGAATTTATATGAACCAGGTATTAATGAAAATATTTATAACATTACTTAAACATAATAATAATTAAATTTCTTTGTGTTAGGATTAGCAGAGCCTATGATGATTAGATCACCAATTCCTAATCATAGGAGAAATAGTGTGACATATAGTTTAACATCCTTATTAGATATTGTACCAACATTATTAGATTGGTTTAACATACCATACACGAATCAATCCCATGCTTCATTTAACGCAAATAAAGTATCTGCTCCTCGTTTAACAGGAAAATCGCTTCTTCCGCTTCTCGTTGAAGGTAAATCTCAACTATTTTCTCTCATTAATATAAAATTAATTTCTAACATTATTTCATTGTGTGTGTTTGAAAATAGAGCCTGTAGAAAATAATACAAGTGTTTTTGGCAGTCAAACACATCATGAAATTACTATGTACTATCCCATGCGTGCTATTAGAACTAAAAGATACAAGCTCATACACAACATAAATTACAAAATGCCATTTCCTATTGATCAGGATTTTTATGTATCACCAACCTTCCAGGTAATCTGCAAACAAATCATATAATCTGTAAAATTATGAAATATTCTTCTCACTTATAGTAATAAATTAATTTTTTATTTGAAGGATATTTTAAATAGAACTAGAAACAATCAACCACTTCCATGGTATAAAACATTAAGAATCTATTATGAGAGACCTGAATGGGAATTATATGACTTGAAATATGATCCAGAAGAAACAAACAATATTGTCTTTAACTCAACTGCAAAGGTAGATAACAAAAATTGAACTAGCAGGATTTAAAGCCTATAATTACATCTGAACATTTTTTTTAGCAAATATTTATAGATTTGAAAGAAAGATTATTTAAATGGCAGAAAATGACCAATGATCCATGGCTTTGCGCACCGAGCGGCGTTCTCAACGATATTGGAACTGACAATGCTCAGTGTATGCCACTTCAAAATTTTATTTAAAAACAATTTATGATAAACTTTTTTTATGATGATATTAAAAACCTTGAAATACTCATATTTATAAACATTTTGATACAATTACGATATTAAAAAATATACAATTTTTTTTGTAAAATCCTAACCTGTTGAAATAAATTATAATGGAAAAGTAGGATGTAGTAGAGAAATGTTTTTCACATCCTTTTCACGACGTTTTAGAAGAATTTCATTCAACTGACGAACGTAAGTTGAAGACTTGTTTGCAGATTTTTCTACTGCTTTTAATTCTGTTGATATTTCATTCATCTAAAATACGATAAAATTGATTAGAACGATGGACATAAACCTAAATAGAAAAGTCATTTATTTGTAAAAGCTTACATATTGTTTATAGCCCAAGTATCTGTTGTATTTCTGATTGTTATTATAGATTTGCTTAACTTGTATCATAAAAACGAGGCACAGTAAAAGACCACCAAGTAGCACAAGCAAATTTGTGTTTTGTAAACCGCGTAAAACAAGCATTATTCACGTTGAGGTTATTTTGATTAATTTATAGTATCTTTGTACAAAAGATTGAATAAATGTCACGTAAAACGTGACTCAAAAATACTTATATGAAAGTTAGGAACATCATACGTTTATATTAGTAAACATACCACTTACAAAATAACAAATAACATGTTACGTGCAACACGCTAACGCAACACCATCTCTTGTTTGAAAGTTTAGCTATATAGATTGAGTAAGCGACTTGAAAACTCTTGATTTATTACATAGAAAATATTCATTTTTAATTATTTCTATATAATTAGTTTATAAATTCAAACGTTAATTATAATTTAATTGCAAAATTAAATTGTTTACGAAAAGTGGTTTCAAATTCGATCCCAGTGCCATCTATACGAAAACTGCTCAAACTACTCAACAAGTTACCAATTGATTTCCCCGGAAACACTAGCGCCACCTATCCGGAAACCGCGGAAACCTCTTGCCGAATAGTTTCCGCGATTTCCCGATAGGTGGCGCAAGTGTAACTTGTGAAATAGGTCGGTAACTTGTCGAGTAGTTTGAGCCGTTTTCGTATAGATGGCGCTAAGGCGGAATTTAAAAAATTTTGTAATTAATTAATTTTTAAATAAACGATCTTTAATTAAATAATTTTTAACATATACAAAGCTCAAATCAATTTTGTTCAGATTAAGAAAAAATCATCAGATAGAATTATTAGTTAACAAACGATACCTCGGTGTAAGATGATAGCTTGTATTACGCTGAGCTAAACATTGTGTCAAATAACTATTTTGTGTCATATATTTTTCATTAGCTAATGAAATATATTGAAATGTTGATACTGGAAACATACCAGTTAACTCATCCCGAATCGCTGTCAGATGCTGAACTTAGAGAAATTTTAGAAAATGTAAGTGAGTATGGTTATGTTCTTTAACTAGCTTCTTTGATTAATATTGAACAATTAATTTGTTTATGAATTAAACTCTTACTTATTTAACTGTAAATATATCTAATTTTGTTCTAAGGTTCAGAACACTTTATTAATTAATTCAAAGAATGCATTTTTTTACTACTATGTATACTATTATTTAAATATTTTCTTAATCTATTTATAGAGGTGCATAGATTTTAATCATTATAAAAACTTTACAAGATGTGAGTTAATAGAACTGTATAAACGAGTGGCAATGCCATTACCTCAAAGGCAATCTGAAAATAGTCAAAACTCAAATGGAAAGAAAGATAACGAGGAATCAAATTCAGTTAATGAGTCTCACCAAAATTCTGTCCCTTTGTAAGTGAAAATGAATGAAAATAAAAGCTGCATTATTTTACTCTTTTCTATATAACAGTAGCCTTTGTTGTATAATTAAAAAAGAAAAGATTTGGATGTAAGAACTCTAAAGTTTAAAGATTATGTATATGATCTATAAGAAATTATTTAATGAGAAAATATAAAAATATTCTACAGGAATGATACAAGTAGTACAAAACCAAATGTAAATGAGGTAACAAAAGCACCTCAGTTTTCTAATATGAAGTCAGCAACATCTTCTGGAAATGAGTTTAAATGTACAACTAGAAAAGTACACTTGTGTAATTCAATTAATATAACAAAATGCAATGGTGTTGATAAACGTAATAGCGATGAAAAATTTGATGTAGGTATATCAACTAGTTGTATACAAGATGGTCCATTTAGTATGAGTACTTTTGGTACTTTCATTTAAGTGGTAGGAACCAAAGTAAATGTACCATTTTGTATAATATTAAAATTTAGGTAACTGGTATTGGAATAAACGTGTAACGAATCTGTTTTAATACTAATTAATTAAGGAACTTTTATATGTTATAGGGAGCTCCATCTAGGAAAAGGCAGAAAATTACATGGCCTTAATAATATTACCATATTAAATACGTATGGTATAAAAAAAATCTTTTTTTTTTAAACTAGAATTATTTTTAACATTAAGTTTCTTCATAAGTAATGCTATCCATATAAGTGATTTTAAAGTATTAATCTCTGAATCATGTAATATATGCATCAACAATATGACTACTACAATAGAAATAGCCATGCCTAGTATCTGGAATTTTTTCCTCATCTTTTAATTATTTAATTGAATGAAATTTATAGCACTGATTAATAATGGTATCCATTGCAGTTGATATGTTATTGGCTAGATCTCTTGTGGGCTATATGTATGTATTCCAAATTAGATTTTAAGCATTTTGGAATTCATACATATACATGAAATCGGATATAATTCTAGTTATTTACTAAATTTTTTTTTATTATAAGCGTTGTTATTTTGTTATTATAATACTATTGTATTATGATTATATGTATGAAGAATAAAGAATGAAATGTTTATGGATTCTATTGGAAAATTTTGTACGAAATAATAAAGAAATTTCATATTTTTATACATAATGGTTTTTGCATACATATTACCTCAAGTCTCTAATACATTACACTTAACAATGTATTACATACACTGTGTTATACACTCTCGCGTTTAAAAGGAATTAATCACGTGGTAAATTGTAAGATGAAAGAAAGTAAAAAGCAAGCATTCCTTAAGCAGATCGTACTGATTCTTTAATATTCATCGAGGGTCGTTCGTACGTGACAGAAACGTTACACTTACAATTGGAATTAAAATCACATCGCGTTATGCAATAGTGAAAGTAAATCTATTGTAAGCTAGAAAATGTGTTGGCTAAATTGATTGTATTTCTCTTAATTTCTTACCTATGATTTGGGATACCAAGTATTTATTATTCCTTAAAACTTCTTATTTGTTTCAATGAGTTTGACCCCAACTTCTTTTTGTACCCAGTAGAAGTCACTGTTTATACTTCAGTTTGATGCACATCCAATAAAGGATCCTGAATATAAAAATAATTATGTATTAAATAAATCTTATCTAAATGAATATTATCTATTATACATGCAATCTCAAAGACGTCCGTTTCAAGTGAACTAATAAATGTACTTTTGGAAGCGAAACTTTTGTTGCATTAATGAAAGTATCACGTACACAGGTGGAGCATCGATTCACGTACGACGAATAACAATCGGGTACCTATAAATACGTTTGTCAGTACAAATCAAAGTCAGTACCCTTCTTGACTTTCGTTCAGTCGTACCATTACTTTAAATCCGATCAGCATGGTTAGCGAGGTGAGAAGAGATTTATTTGATAAAATATCGCACCGTTAATTGCTCTTATTTTATTGCATTATTGGCGAAAAAATTGGTATATCGTATTTGAAAGTGACCGGAAGATTAATTCACAGAGAATTAATCTTCCGAGGGAAGTCTATAAGTTGCATAACAAGTGTACAGTGATACGAATGCAGTTTAGGTCTATGATGTCTGACCACAGGAGCGCTAATACTACTTACGCCATTCCAGAGCCTGATTCCAGTTTGTTCCTACTTCTTATCCATTCCTCTTACACAGATTGTGGTCTGAGTAGTACATGCTTTCTTAGAATTACTGTAACTCAAACGGAACAGATTTAATTTCTATTAAAATTGACATTAATTTTTATCATTACAGAAAGTAGTTATCGTACTGGTGATAGGAGTATTCGCGACGTGCCAAGGAGGCGCAGTTCCTGTCGCAGCAGTCCCAGGATTTCCGGCTGTCGCCAAGCTTGCTTCATTCGACCCAAGACTTAATTACGATCCTCATCCTCAATACACTTACGCATACGACGTGCAAGATGCTTTGACCGGGGATTCAAAATCGCAACAGGAGAGCAGAAACGGCGACGTCGTCAGCGGAAGTTACAGTTTCATCGAGGCTGACGGAACTAGAAGAATCGTCGAGTACACGGCTGATTCTGTTAACGGATTTAACGCGGTTGTGCACAGAGAACCGGTGGCTGTTATTAAACCGGCTGTTAAGATTGCCCCGGTAGCTTTCCATCATTGAGAAATCTTGTTAATTTTATTTATTTTTATCCCCGGTGATTGAGACAATCATGTTGTTACAGAAAGTTTAATTAATTCCTCTGACTCGACTTGTAATTTTACTTAAAAATTGTCATTCTGAAAGTTACTTAACAATTTTGGAGAACTATAAAGAAAGCGAAACAATATTTGATAATAGTACAAAAATGTTTTGTACGATAATGATGATGAAATTGAAAACGAATTCCTTTGTTATACCACGTGTTATACGGCTAGTCATACCGCACTGTACATACTACAAGCATTTTGTAATTAAACGTTTATATTAAAGTATTTTATAAAATATTTTTATCTATTTATTCCATGTTTCTCCTTTGTCGAAATACTAAATAAGAAATCCTTAAGTTATTTCAACCTGCCAATCTATACTCCCTTTGGTTGCAACAGTTTAAAGTTATGAAACTTCAAAGTTTATTAAAATATTCAAGTTTATTATTATAAAAAAATTATTGTAGAAATTCAAGAAAAATTAATTTTTGGGATCTATGTCTACTAGACAGACACTGATTATTAAGTCTATATCCATTTCAATGAGAATGCAGCTATATCTTGTTTTTCTTGCACGAATTCAAAATGTTAACTTTAGAAAGAAAGAATAAAAATGTAGTACTGTTTGTTAACAAATTTCGGCGTATAGAAAGCACCGAGGATGAGGAACGTTCCAGAAGACCACCCCTACCTGCAAAAGGCATCCATATTGTACTTTTGTAATGTAACTTTTGCAAAATAAAATTATTCTCAATAAGTTTAATGAACAAAATTTACCTTTCAATGTATTTATTTATCCAGGACAAAATATGGTAATTTGTTCCTCGCTCTAACTGAGTGGGCGATTGTTCCTTTTACTGTCACAATGAAAATTGTCAAATACATACTTCCATGGGATGTTTAAAAAATTCAATTTTGTAATAGTACATGGGTACTCCTACGTTTACATTCATTTGTAATTTGGCTCGGCTCGAAAGAAAATGGCATTGATTTTGTCACTCTTGAAATTCATGATCCTGTCGATTGCATGAAGATACAGATATTGAGCAAGGATCGAAGAGATACAATGAATTTATTCCCTTTCGAAATTTCGTCGAATAGCCTCGAATAACTTTCTTTGACATATCGGCATACAAATGACGCACGCATACACACATTACCAGCCACATCTCATTGTTCTTAAAATTCAAACACCACTTAGCTAATTTTAAATAAGTCTAATAGACATCCAATATAATAAGCCAAAAATTGTGTCAATTTTTTGCAACATTCAATGGGCGTTGAATATCAATTTGAAAGGAACCCAGGTGCCACGATTGATCCAGGCAACTCCAGAACGTGTACGAATACTTGCTCCACCCAGGAACCCCATGAATAATCAATGAACCAAACGTCCAACGGGTTAAGCAACCCTTTTGGTAATCCTAATTAAGACATCGTACCGCACTGTAAATACTAACGCGATAACGATCACGTAACCATTAGTAAAACTTTTTCGAGACGGTCACCTCAAGTCGAGGGGGTAGGGTTACAGCGGTGGAGTTCACGGTGCGTTCGCGGTTTCGTCGTACGACCTCGAACGACTCCCGTACAATCTTCGACGTATTGGCATACAAGTCGCGTGTATACGCGCGACGATATGAAGAAACATAAACGTGCATAGCCGACGTTGTGTCGGTCGTATATCGCAACATTTATGAGGAGGTCACGGGATGGTAAAGGAAAGAGGGCTAAGCAGTCTGAACAAAAGAAGGAGATACTAAGTGGGGGCGGTGTGTATGCATGTGTGTAACACGGGTGACTTAACGCAAGTTTGGGTGCAAGGAATAGCTCGGTTATTGTTACCGAATGACACGAAACCATCGACGGTCATCGCGCATATAAAAGTACGAGGAATCTTACCCCAAGGCATCAGTCTCCTGGCGATCCTCGTGCAAACAAACATGGCTGGAAAGGTAAGGAGAGCTTGTGTACGGGTTCGATTTTCACCTACGATAAGAGACACAGCTGAGGAAATTTTCAAATACTCCCTTTTCGGAGTATAATATTTTCTAACGCACCTGCACTATTTTCAGCTCGTCGTATTCTTAGGCTTGGCGGTCCTTTCAAAGGGGGCGGTGGTACCAGCGGTACCAGTGGCGTCTGCTCCGGTCGTAGCGGCTGTACCAACGGCGAGACTCGAGGAATTAGATGCACCGGCTCAGTACAGTTTCGCTTACGACGTCCAGGATGCTGTAACCGGTGATTCGAAGGCCCAATACGAGACCAGAAACGGCGACGTGGTGCAGGGTAGCTACAGCCTGATCGAGGCGGACGGTACCAGGCGCATCGTCGAGTACACGGCGGACCCTATAAACGGATTTAACGCTGTAGTCAGTCGGGAACCAGCGACCGCGGTCGCCGCAATCGCCGCGCCTGTCTTACCATACGCACCTGCCATCGCACCTTCTGCCGGAGTTGCACCTGTTTTGCCCGCTGCAGCTGCACCAGCGCCGGCTGTTCCGGCCAGTGGCCCGGACTCCGACGTGGAGGTTGTCGAGGCTAGATCTGGTCCACTCGTCGCGGCTATGCCGACCAGTCGGGACCAACAGCTTCGTCAACAGCAAGAACAGCAACTGCAACAGCTAAGAGAACTTGAAAAACAACAGCAGGAACAGCTGCAACAATTGCAGCAAAGATCTAGACAGCAACTGCAGCGACAGATTCAACAGCGCCAACAGCAGCAGAGGATACAGCAAGAACAGGAGAATAAACAAGAGGGACAGGAAGAGCAACAGCAACAGCAACAGCAACAGCAAGGAGTGCCAGTGAGAGCTTTCGCTACACCTGTCCAGGTAGCACCGAAAGCTCAACGACTGGTAGGCCCGTCGCCGGTTAGAGCGGTCGCAAGTTACACGACGTACCCGAATGCTTACGCCTACACCGCTGCCTATTCCTCGCCTTTGGCTTATGCATCGCCCCTCGGCGGGCTTACCTACGCCCCCGCCAACGCCCTCCTTTAAAATATTCTCTTTTTTTAATATCGAATCGTTATCACACCCTCCTAATCGAGGATACTGAAGTTGCAATAAATACTTATTTTACAATAAATGGAAGAGAATCAATTGATCACCGTATTCCTGAAATTTCCAATACATTTATGGAATGGGTCAGTAACTGCAATAAGTACCAGACAAGACTATTTCTAGGTTTCATCGGGTATCCCCGAAACAATGGATTACGTCTCGGGATGTACGTGACCGTCCGTGAGCATAATAAGTAAAAGCATAGCGAATAACGTCGATCAATGCCGCAGACAGACGCAGTTCGATCGCTCGTCACGTTCAATCGTCGAGCTTTGATTCATTATTCGCTGTTACATAAGTTGACGTTACGGTACCATCGTGTTTCAACTTTTACGCAAGATAAAAAATTGCGTACACGCGTGTACGTACGCCGACTGGAGTTGTAACACGACTCGACCTTCGACTACGTGCCACGTAACGAATTAGACGCGTCCCTGGGAGTTGCACGTTCCTGCTGCACTTTCATGGGGCCGACTTTCGATAAACTTTGCCGTCCATAGTGCAATTTCGCGTACACGTCTCAGTGAAATCCTTAAAGTAAAAAATATATCACAAATTGTTAAGACATAAAGTTATCTTATTATATTGTGGTAGAATCCCTTCAACCAGGAAACATCCAATCAATGTAATTCATATTGTTGCTTCTTAATATCTGGTAATAAATAATTTCCCTCTGCGAAGCAACCGGTTTTGCAAATAAAGACAGTGATTCACAGTAGTTTCACGTTTCGACTGTAATTTACGAATGCAAGTCTGCGACAGCTGTTTAACTCCGCGACGAACCTGAAAGAAAATGAAAAGAAATTTCGAGAAAATTATATTCATTGAAATGTAATATTAAAATGCAACCTCGACTCGCATCATCTTTATCATAGAACACGTAAGCACTAGTGGCGATGATTCTGCAAGTAGTACCTTCGCGTATATATCAGCCATGACGTTGTTTAGTCGACAACAGGGTCACTTTGACCTGTAACAATAAAAATTCTACATTTCAGTTGATGATGATCATTAATTTGAGCCGACAATTACGGTGGTATTAGATATTAGATGTAACTAGAGCTAAATGTGTGACGGTCTGACTTATTACTGGTATTATCACTGTATCCCTTTCTAAGCGCATTAGACTGTTGAAATTGAACATTTACATCGAGTTCTATCGCTCTATTCTTAATCAAACATTCTTTCTGTTAGACAACAATGTTTCCAATAAACAGCATATGTTTTCTTTGAACAAAATGACCCTGCATTAAACGCGTGAAGGTTACAAAAAAATGTACTCGAGTCTGCTTCCATATGTTCACATGCTTGGAATGGAATTCAGATTCTTACATAATATTATGCAATACCAGAATACGTACCACGCGTTTTCACTTTGAAACTGTATCACTTTGCTGGAATAAAAAGTCGTCTATCATTCTTTCTTACCAGCAAAGTGGCTGATCTACCGTACAACATATTAGTATCAGCTTTTCATGAAGAATCATTTGTTTTTCGCAGTTTTCAAAATATTTTAGGCGCATCTTTGAAAAATACGGTTTTAAGAAAAACGTAGCAACCCGTTGGACATGTTTCGCCTGATCGAATTTGGAAAATAATCAGTAATTATTTCTTTTAGAGATACTATTTTCAATATGATTCTAGCGTTTATCGGTGTCGGGTAAGAGCGTCGATTTTGTTGATTCGGCTGCGTACCTGTTCGTACAGTTTCAACTTTCACCGAATAAAACCAGAGCTGAATTCGCGGTCGTCAAAGTAACCGCGCCCAATGTCACGATGTGGCCCATCGTAATCGCGCCCCGTATTACGTGGCCGGCTACACAAGAAACCGGTTCACTTTTGGCAAACCGGTTACACGGAAAGAATTCGACCAGATGGACAATGGTTGGTTCGCCTTGGGCGAAAGCGACCATGCCTTTTTTTTCTTGGTTCCAATTAACGAACGATCGTGAAACTGCCTCGGCTCGATACGCATTCCTCCTCCCTTTTATTGATCAATTTAATGATTTATCCGTTAAGATGATCAAGGTCATTGCTGATCGACGTTACGAGCTTAATTAAACGGAAATAAACGAAGAGAATTCGCAAATGTTAACGAGGGTCAACGATATTCAGAGGAATTATTTTGGTACAAATTTCAACAGACTCGATCGTAGAATAGATTTGTATTGTAAAACAAATGTGAAAGCAGACGGTCCCGATACCTCATTGTGACCGATCAATCGGTACTTGATAATCGAGTCACGCAAACAGTAGAAACAATTGCATGCGATGTCGCGATTCCAGTATGCCTTTCTTTTACGGATTTAAATGTTACAAGGCGTTTCTATACGCATAATAATGAAAAATCGATGCATCTTACGATTCCGTGATGATTTATTTAAAAAAAGAAAGAAAAAGTCTGACACAACAGTGTCATAAGACAACTAAGTTTCGAAAAACTGTATCGTTCTAATTCCCCTGAATTACGAAATGATTTAAATTGGAGCCTGGAATTTGGACGCCTTTCTCCACCGGTGACGGACTCGGTGCTTATAATTAAAACGAATTTTGTGATCGATTTCCTCGCTTACATGCTTACGAAACCGTCAACTTCTCCTTTCATCCATAATAATTGCAATTTACTTGGACCTGTTTGAAGAAACAATGTCCGTTTCTTAAGAGAATACTAATTTCTAGAGCAACCTGAACATTACTACTAATTACTGAACTAGTACTTCCAAGGTTTTCGCAGAAGAAGGTAACCTTCCTTTATGCGCAACGGTAGACAACAAAGCGGAAATTCGGCATTGTTCAGATTGCGAGAACGAGTACGAAAGTAGTGAAAGCTACTTTTGATGATTCTTAGAAACGCCTTAACCAACGAGCGGTGTTAAATTGAAACTCTACCCTATGTCCAAGGTTACCCAAGGCTATATCTCCTTTGTCTTCGTCAGACAGTGTCGCTAGTTTTACAAGATCCAGTATTAAAATAAACAAATAAATAAATAAAGATGTATGGGTACATTTGTAACGAGTTTAATCGATCACAAACAAGTCTGCTAAAAAAATAAATAAAAAGTTCAGCCTGAGTCCGTGGTTGCGGGGTTTAAGACGTAGGTACGTTTACAAATAGTGAGGTTGAGCGTAGGTCAGGGCCGGGGCAGCGGCGTACTTGGCGTACGAGACGGGGTGGGCTGAATAGCCGATGGGTGCTGCGTGAGCCACGGCGTATGGGGCGGCATGGGCCACGGCGTATGGGGCGGCATGGGCAACGGTGTACGGTGCGGCATGGGCAACGGTGTACGGTGCGGCATGGGCAACGGTGTACGGTGCGGCTACTTTGGCGGCGTATACTGCTGGAGCGTGTGCGATGGGGGCGGCATATTTGGCGACTGGAGCGGCAAGAACTGGCGCAGAAGCGGCATAGGTCAAGGGTGCGGCATGGGCGACGGCTTTCACGGCAACGGCTGCTGGCTCCTTGCGGACTACCGCGTTGAATCCGTTGACTGGGTCAGCGGTGTAGTCGACGGTGCGCTTGGTGCCGTCGGGTTCGACGAGAGAGTAGCTACCCTGGACTACGTCTCCGTCACGGCTCTCCTGTTGGCTCTTGGCGTCACCGGTCAGGCTATCGTGCACGTCGTAGGCGTAGCTGTATTGGGGATGAGGGTCGTAGTCAGCGTCCACAGTCTTGGCAACCACGGCCTTAGCCACTGGAGCCGCGACTAACGTCTTGGCCACGGGAGCTACAGCAACTGGCGCAGAGTAAGCCAATGGGGCGGCATGAGCGTAGGATAAGTGTGCAGCGGGTGCGTAGGTCAAAGGGGCTTCCCGCAGGATTCCGGCGTTGGCGGCGGCCACGAACGCGGCGAAGGCGATGAACTGAAAAATAAAGTAATTGTTAGAAAATTGCTTATAAAAATAGCTTGATCGTTCTATCGGCTCGAGGAGATCGTGAGGATCTCGTGTAAGCTTTCGAATAGATCAGAATCCTTCACCCACCTTGGAGACCATTGTTGGAATGATTAGGTTGGTTTGGATCGACTGAGCGACTGATGATGTCCAACGTTTATTCGGACTGCTTTATATACCACCGATCGAGCTGTTACCACCGATCTCCCCCACCAAATTGCTCGGGTTTTGCCGGGCTTTCAAACTTTGCTAACAGATCGTATCAACGTTACCGCACTTGAACTTGGTCCGCGAGAACACACATACATTCACACTCGTTTAACATTTTCAATCCGAATGTTACATAGACTAATAGAATGGAATAGAATCTCAATGATGAAACGAATTTGCCCAAGGGCGGACGTTCGTTCTGCTGGTTCTTAATTCTCCTTGTAAAATTAGCAGTAATAGAATAGATATTTGAAACAATTACAGTGAACGTATTTAAATTATTCGAATTCCGGACACAAATTAAAATTCTTTATGGAACTTTCATTCTTCTTTAGCTGTTTGTCATGCATTATTTCCATATCCTGTTCACGCTGTTCCTCCACTTTCCTCGATTATTATTTTTTAATTTAATCAAAATTTTAATAATAAACTTAAACTAAAAATCTCAACAACAGGTCAATCGAAATTAAATTCCTTTTTCTTTCTTTTCTTTTTTCTTCATTCTTCTCGCCATTGTGTCCATACAAATTTGCCTTGGATTTATCCTCAGGAATTCCTTATACTACGTCGAGAACGACGTTGATTGAAATTTAATTGTACCAGTTGCGAATCGATTTTCGAAATTTCTCCAAATTCCGTGTGAAAGAAAAAAAGAAAGAATTCATCGGTACCGGTACGTCGTGAAACTTTCCAGTCGGTGTATCCTGATCTACGTTGAACGTTGCGTCACGTCTAACGTTACTGGCAAACTGAAGTGGAGCACTTTCATAATGGAAAAAAAAAAATAGGTGGGCCAGCCGAATCGCGAGGTCCGTCTCGATCGATCGATAGCCCCGGGCTATTGGAGAAATAAAACCGATCCAGATCCAAATCAAGACCTACGCCTTCTGACGCCCAACTTGAATAAGTGTCTCGCACGGTAGTCGATTGGAAGGTAGTCAATGTCAACTTAAATTCGAGCGAGATTCGGGTTCTCTTAATTTGAAAAAACATTTTGGAATTTTATTATTCTCTCGACATCGATCACTGCACATTGTTATTCTCTACAAAATTTTATTAAGATACTTGGATCGAAAATTGATTGTTTCAAAAGATATCTTAGGGAGAGCCTTGAGGTCTCTCCCTGAGGTATCTTTTGAATCAATCAATCAATCAATTTTTATAGAGAATTAACAAACGCTTCGACTAATGTACAACAAAGTACGCGATTCCATTTTTAAAAATTTACCTGGAGAATCTCCTTGTCTTTCCCTAAGATATCTTGTGAACCAATTTTCGAATGCAGACTTATTTGGACACAATATAGAATAATGATTTGCAGAGGCAGAGTCTTCTACAATAATCTTCCTTATGCTTCTTACTCAAACCCAAAAGTAGAGACACCTAAACCATGGTCATTAATAAAAAACAGGGTAATTCTAATGAAAATTTTGTTGTATCATATTAATCATATAAAAACCAATCATTCTTACGTCATTAACTTCTTACATCATCGGCGCTTAACCTCGTTCTCTTCTTATTTTTTTATACCACGAAAAAAACCAGTTGATTCCACCAATTATGGAAGAACTCAAGGTTGTTGCAGAAAATTTTTTGCACTACTGACCTATAGTAAATTGAGTGACAAATAATGTTGACCATTTTCAATTACCACTTTTCGATCGTCTTCTTCACGAGGAACATTCGCTTCGAGAATAATGGGACGCGGATGACTCGAAGGACATTGATAAGTTGACACTGAAATTTAGAAGAAGAAGAAGTTGAATTGCTGTAATTAATGTAACGAGCAAGTCTCCAATTTCACTTTTACTTCCTTATAACTGCATGCCAATTAACTGACAATGAAATTCACCACATGTTCTCATCTTTCAACGGTTAATTATTGCGTGTAGGAACCAGCATACCTGATGATCGTTATGTGATAAACACACAACTTTTTTGTAATCTGTAAAAATAATATTTCATCAATTATATCATATTTTCATAGTACCTAACTGCATTTTATTTGCAGTATAAAAAAGGCAAAGAAAATTGTTAGCATATTTCCCATGATCAGAAAAATGGGTGGACGGATTAAGTAACTTATGGCAAGGACGTGGCCTAGTCCACTACGGCGATGGTGTTCACGATGGTCCAACGACTATCGTCACTGATCGAATTGTTCGTGTTGGGTGTGGTCCGATTTCTTGCTCAATTTTGTGCCACTTTGCGGCCGCAAGTCGGGTGGCCGTCGAAGGTACCGTCACCCAGTTACGTCAGCTTACCCATAGGTCCTGCTCACGGGAGTATAAAAGCCGAAAACAACCCGTCAGTGGTATCATTCGCATTACAGACGTACAGATCAAGAGATCTACCGATCGAGCAAGCAGCAATGGCCTTCAAGGTATAACAAAACAAGAACTCGTGGTTCCTTTCGATGGTACCTTCAAACTTGCCCCATTATCGTTATTCTAATGCGTGATAACATATTCATTTTCGAATAATCTAGTAACTTTTCGCATTTTAAGTATAGTTTTTGATCGAAAGTAAAACGTGTGACCTACTCTCTCAACACTTTCGTGTACAACTTTCATTGTCCATTCGATGAACTGTTAATTCCTGGCCTTCTTCGCCAAGGATACCACCTACATTTAACAACTGTACATATTTTTAACAAATCTATCAATTTGTTTACAGTTTATCGCCTTCGCCACCCTGGTAGCAGCCGCCAATGCCGGGATCTTACGGGAAGCTCCTCTGTCCTACGCCCCCGCCGCTCCCTTAACTTACACCCATGCCGCTCCATTCGCTTACTCTGCGCCAGTTGCCGTGGCAGCCCCCGTCGCCAAGGCAGTGGTCGCGGCTCCAGTGGCTAAGGCTGTGGTTGCCAAGACTGTGGACGCCGACTACGACCCTCATCCCCAATACAGCTACGCCTACGACGTGCACGACAGCCTGACCGGCGACGCCAAGAGCCAACAGGAGAGCCGCGACGGAGACGTAGTCCAGGGTAGCTACTCTCTCCTGGAAGCTGATGGAACTAGACGCATCGTCGACTACACCGCCGACCCCGTTAACGGATTCAACGCTGTCGTTCGCAAAGAAGCTGCCGCCGCCGCTCCTATCGTTGCTGCCGCACCTGTAGCCAAGATTGCCGCTGCTCCAGTTGCCTATGCTGCTCCCTTTGCCAAGATCGCAGCTGCCCCAGCTGTGGCCTACGCTGCTCCACTCGCGAAATACGCCGCTGCCCCCGTTGCTTATGCTGCCCCAGCCCACGCTTACATCCACTGAATCGATTTGTCGTCTTTAGGAATAATGTTTGTCAAATAAATTACGGTATTTTTTAGCAACAGCACGGATTAGTTGTATAATTCTTGAACGTTCTTACCCTTTTTTCTCTTTATCATTCATTATAAGAACATTTCAACCGGTGCATATTCAAACAGCTATTACCTGTGTACTTATATGGGTTATATAGCACCTGCAAGGATTAAGTAAATGTAATTCAAAGAAAAATATGTTTACTTTCACCAAAAACTAGTTTATACTTCGTTCTCATAAATCATGTGTGTAAAGTAAGGCGAAAGATATTTAAATTGCAGAGCATGTGGAGGATTGATCAAGACGGATAAAAAGATGAACATTTCCTTAAATGCATTGTGCGTAAGAAAGGATATGTATGTAAGTAACGAGGCGATTTTATGTCCTCGCTTTCAACTGTTCCTATCGCTCGTTAAGGAGGCTGAATTTGATTAACAATTCACGGACAGGCTTCTTGTTGTTCCAACACTTTCTCTGCCAGTGCCAATGTTGCCGGTTACACAACGTAACCACGCCTTGTACCTATCGGGCTGTTTATGTGTAATGCATGTAATATGAGTGGGTTGCGTTAATCGGGGCAAACCAGATTCGGACGAAGGTGCAAACCTTGATCCACTTACGATCTGGTATATTCTTCTTTTTACCGCCCTTTTAATGTATTTAATTTAACTTAATTGTATTTAAAGATACCCTTAAAGTAGGGTAGATTTACGTGGTCCGGGGCACTACCATTCATCTCACAAAGGGATTCATCTCATCGGTAACACACAGCTGCACAAATACACATTTTGTTTTATTTAAAAATAATTATTAATAAACTTTATTAATAGTATCAAACAAATAATAATAATATTAACATCTTTTTTCACAAAATACTAACCGAAATCTTACCCTACCCTCTCTGGTTCTGCTAACCTAAAAATTATTATTATTATTATGTAGATACATTACTATAATCAAAAAAATGATTTGCATTCAAAATAATACTTACTGATGGATCGTTATGTGATCCTCTTTAAGAACATTAGATGTATCTAATGGGGTTAGAAATACAAATTGACTTTGTGGATGTGTTTTTGCATGATCCAAAAGAATGTCCATTATAACTCGTCGATTTACTTTATCCTAATTTCAAAAAATTATTCATACATAAAATACGTATTATTGAACGCAAGGAAAAGCATAATGCTCATGATGTATATTCACCATAAAAACGTCAAATTCATCAAGAAAGTAAAAGGGTAAACCGGTACAGTCCCAGAGTGCTAAAATGAAAGCAACAGTCGAATACGACCTTTCGCCGCCCGACAATGATCTTGCATCATTTATTGGTTTTTTATTATCATTTTGAGAGTGCACTTCAAGTTCAAGTTTTTTTCGTCCGTGATCAATGTTTATGGTACCCTACGCGAACGTAAAAATTCGTATACGATATAATAACCATATTTGTGTTTTTTAAATAAAAGTACTCAATCTGCGTACCTTCTTATTTCGCAAAGCGAGTACATTTGAAAATGATCTTTGAATGTTTTTTCCGTACATATGTTTCATTTCAGAAAACGATTGCTTTCGTTCTTCCAGTCGTTTTAGTTGTAACTATAATACGTGTGTATAAATTATGTTAAATAATGTTTAGAAACTAACATACCTAAAACCAATTTTTATTATACTACTTACTTTATAACTTATATCCATTTTAGAAATCAATTGTAAATTTTTCCCAAATTTTGCTTCTTTTTGTTTCAATTCCTTGCGTAATTTATCTATAGTTCCAAACTGCAATTCTATTTGACGAATTTTCGCTTTTAATTCTTTCGACGATCTTTCGAGTTCACTAACTGACCTATAAAAATCATATCACACAGGCGATGCAGGCTTCGATGTTACAAAAATTAATTTGTTACTATGAAATATAATTAGTTAACGTCGTTATTAACCTGTCAGTATTTATTTTTTCGCATTGAGCTGCAGCATCGGATACCGCCTTTTTGGTGCATCTCTGCTGCCTTTCAAAATCCGCTGTTGCATTTTGTAAAGCTTGCTGCAATGCCTGCAACCTTTTTGCAGCGTGCTGAAATTTTGCATGCATCTCTTCTTTCTCATTTATTAATTCTTTTATATTCTCCCGCAAATTATTAACTTTTGAATCTAAACTCTGTCTCGTCTCTCTACAACGTTTGACTTCTTCTTCTAAACGTTCGACAGTTTTTTGAAGTTCAACAACATTTTCATTTAAACGCGATTCTTCACATTTCCCTTCCTGTAACTTTTTCTCTAACTCGTTTAACTCACTTTTCTATATGGGGTAAAGAACGTATCGCATCATATTTTTTTTTCAATATTATGTAAATATTCATTTTTAAATAAATTACTTACAAATAAAGCGATAGAGGCGGTTTCGTTCGATTCAATTTCTTCTTTTAGGTCATTAATCGATGCCTTGCACCGATTCTGATTAGCATTAAGTTTTGTAATATTTTCGCTGACAGATATTAACTCGGCTCTTATACGTTTCTGTTTTTCAACAAGTGTGCCATATGATTGCATCGCCATTTGTTTTTCATTCTCTACAGTAGAAATCTCTTCTTCCAATGCACTATTTACACAAGAAAACATTAGAGTATAAATTTAATAAAAGTATTTGAAAAAATGAAAGGAAAGAGAGAAAAGATCATACTTGATTGTATCTCTAACAGAAACTTGAAGAAATTTCGATTTTAAATAACGTGGTCCGCCGTAGGTCCTATAATGTGGATCCGGATAAAAAGTGTCACCTTGTTGAGTGAAAGCTCTTTTACAATTTCGTGGTACTTTAGATGAGTCTGACATTATATCAGCTGCTTCTGTACTAGTTGGAATTAACATGACACATTCAACTTCGCGTTGATCAATTAAACAATTGGCAACAACCGGATCTGATATATCCATTATGTTTAAGAGATTAGAATAATTTGGTGAATAAGTACAATGAGCACCAACATCATGAACCTAGATATAAGCGTACGTTTTGACAGAGTACATTGTATTTGAATGTTCTATAAAACTCTACTTACTTTATGATAAAATTTACTGCATATGATCTGCGGTGTTTTATCGTTCAGGTAGATTTCTTTCATAATTCTATTTAATACTTTGGCATCGTAACTATTATCTACACAGAATGTAGTGAAAGTATCACTTCCTAAATAATTTTCCACCGCGGGAGCCCACGTTGGATCTTTTATTTTTATGTATTTTCCTAAGTACAGATAAAACATGAAATAAATTGAAAAAAATTACCGAGTCGATTAAAATAAATCATATTTTACCGAGAGGTCCGCGTGGTTTTTCTTTAAACTGTCCGCTAGCATGCTCTTCATCGATTCTTCTCAATAAACGTGGTATATGTCGACCGAATACGGTCAATGCATTATCAGAACACTGTTTCCTTGCACTTAATTCTCGTTTAATTTTTTCTTGAATAGAGTGAAATTATTTAATCTTACAGTGATCAGGATGTAAGAATTCTTAACTAACAATAGCAATAATATAATACTTACGCATACGATTTTCACAACTGTTAATTTCAAGCTTTGAACTTTGAATTTCTTTTAGAAGACGCATTTCATCACTTTCTAATTGCATTTTGTAAGTTTTCTTAGTCCGTAATAATGCTTCCACCTCGTTTAGCTTTTCTTGAAAATTTGCCAATTGTTGTTTCATTTCGTTTCTTTTATTCTGCTCTGCATTGTCACCGCTATAAAATAAAAACATACACGTAGAAACATTAAAAATAGTATTACCATTGTAGAAATGATAAATAGTGAAACCTTTCTAATCGTTGTATTTCTTTTTGAATCATCTTAATATCGTCCTCAAATCGTTTTATTTTACTTTGTATGCTACGCCACTCGTGTACTTTAGTGGCATGCGTATCTTTATTTACAGAGTGCTTTTGTCTCACTTTATTATACGCTTCAGAACTACTATTAATTTCATGCTCTGCTTGTTTTATTTCTTGCTCCAATGTTCTGTAGAATTAACATATCATAATATGTTACTCTTTTATACTTAATTACTAATACGTATAATTGTTAAAAGTTCATACTGAATTTTCTTATTTATTTCTTCCTCTTTTGCTTCAGTAGATGATTCAGAATCTTGAAGTTCTTTTAAACTATTCTCACAATGTTTGAAAACTTCCTCAACTTTTTGTAATTTTTTTTCCTCCCTTATGGCCTATATTAAAAATGATACATTTTACATTATGTTATGTTAAAATTTTCATGTATTTATCACTTACAATGGCCCAAAGTAATTCCTTATCAAGATTAACGACTTCATCGCGCAATTTATCAATTCCCTCTGCTCTCTTTATATTTTCTTTAAGTTGCTCCACTTCGTTTCTTGCTTCAGACAAAGTCTATGTAAAATTTTTATTAATATCTTTAAAATAAAATAATTATTTCCGATAGTATAATAAAAAAACATACCTCATTGTACTGTTGTAGCTTTCCATATTCCTCTTGGCACGTTAATTCAGCTTCTTTGTAATTATTACCAATTATATCTAAGAATGTTGCTTTCATAAAGAGTTCATATTTTTCTTCAGATTTGGAGGATACCAGGAAAGTTCTTGATATGTCTTGATTCAATACAGCAATAGGATTATCTATCTGAATATTCATCGCTCTTAATATATTATCTAACTCTTTTCGTTTTGTAGATACCACATCCCCTGTTATAAATGGCTTGATATTAGAGATGCGCGAGAACCGGATGATCGGGATGGGAGGAGAACTGATTGGATCAGGTCGGATGAAAACAATATGAAGAAATTTTGTAAACCTTTCCAATTCCTTATTTTGTAAGACGACGCACTTCCAATATTACGAGTAACTGTTATCGAATCACCGTAAATATCTGATTTATAAGCCATAGGACCCGTGTTAAGTAACAATACTTCAATTATTGCCGAGTTTTTCCCCTTCTTTATGAAATCTATAAATGAAAACATTAGGTAGGTACAGATGAAATTATGAAAAATCTTAAACTATTAAAAATAATCATACTTTTTACAGATGCACCGCGACTAGTAATATTTGCTTTTGCACCAAGGCCGACCGTCAATGCTGTTAATATCGCACTTTTTCCGCTTCCGTTGCGACCAATGATAAAATTTACATTTGGATTTAATATTACTTCCAGGGCATCATGGCACATAAAATTTCGTACTAGAATTTTTTTTATTTTGCCAGTTTTACACTGTAAAATAAGATGAAAAGAATATGTAATTAGTAATATAAAAATTTTCTATACATACAACAAGTTTTTAAGCTTAACTAAATAAAAGTAATTCCAAATACTTACTTCTTTCGTAAAATGAAAAGCATCATCTTTTCCTCTTGACCGTTTTGAAGGGCATTCATCTGTTCCTCCAGATTTCCTTTTTGTTCTACTTCTAACATCATTTGCCATGGTTTTAAAAGTATAATCTATATACAAATTATATACTTTGTTTAAACAATACTTTAAGCTTCCACAGCGAATAGATACTTGTTGACTTTAATATAAATTACCTTAACTTAATATCCAAATATTATATTGCTTCATAAATGAAAATATGGCAACTGCTTCTTACAGAACTGATAGCTTCCAACCTATGACAAATACTGTAATTTATCAGTTACACAGCATGATTCATATTCATTTTTTAATAACTTGTTATAAACTAGGAGATTACAATGATAAAACATTGTAAGAGTCGTTTCTATTCAGATATCACTATCTAAAATCAATGAAGTAACATGAAAAACATTCTCAATTTCATATCAAATCCTGAAGATAGTGAATAAATGCTTAAGATAGCTGTTGAATTGTCCTTGATGTTTTGATAAAAATCAATTATTACCGAAACTTTTGTCATTATAATATGTTAATCATTTAAAACAATTGATTTTTTAACTGTAACTTTCTCCGTTTCATGAATAATACCGGCTTAAAAATTAATATACTTACGCATAAACTTTTCCCGCCATGGAACATCACCATTTTCTTTTTACGTCTTTACATTCATTATACTCAAAACGAAGTAGATATACGATTCACTTCATACTATTCCTCATTTCAACCAATCGCATTGCGATATTATTACGCAACAGAGATTCAACATCCAATCAGAGAAGATTTTCAAAAATTCAAATTAATATAAACACAAAGTCATGATTTTATATTTTATGACTTCATGTTCTTTTTTTTTCATTCTCTTTGAATTTTATGTAAATGTATTATTTGTTACCCTATGATACATTTTATTCGTTCTGTATATATTATTATGCAATTGTGGAACAAAATGTTTGCACTATACAGTTTTGGAATTGCATTGTAGTTGTTTCAAGTGTATAAGTTGAGCACCATTCAACGTCTTATGGAATGCATTTCTCCCCACTACCTGTTGCACAGTGCTTTAAAATTTGAATTGTTCGTTAGTTCGGTTAATCCTGGTCCGTAAATAGGTTGTGTGCCATCGAAAATTGACGTCATTTATTATACAATGAACACAAATTTACATATAATTAGAACCTGTTGAGTAATACAACTTTTTGCATTATTTCAGATCCGCCTTGTATCGTAATTCCTCTATTAACTTAGAATTGTTCGATGAAATGTGAAAACTTATCAAAAGATGAGCGATTCTGGAGATCATGTTAAATACAAATGGACCCCTGAAAGTACTGCATTGTTAGTATCAGTATGGTCAGATAGACAAGTGCAAAAACAACTTGAATATGCTGCAAAACCGCAGCTCATTTGGGAAAGTATTGCACGGTATATGAAAAAAAAAAGGATATAACGTTTCTGGTAAACAATGTCGATCCCGTATGAAACAAGTTCTGGTCTGTTACCGTGAAGCTAAGAGAGCTGGTACTCGAGCTGGGGTAGAACAATATTATGAATCGATAGATAGAGTTCTGAAGAATAAACGTATGGAAGGAAATAACATGAACGGTATAGACACTGTAGGTAAGCTGTTTTAAGTATAAGGACTACTATTTATTTTACCTTTGCATTTTAAAATTATTCAAGAAAAGTAATTGGTCTTTTCTTTTCTATCTTTTACTAGATGCAACAATGAATGTGAAGTCTCCGTCTAAAGATGCAAAAACAAACAAGAATTTGCAAACAAGATATAAATATCAAGAGCCTATACAATCATTCCATCGTACGGAAGCGCTATCACCCACTTGGACATTAACACGTAACAATTAATTCGTTGATTAGTACTATCATTGATACGGAAAAATATTTTAAATACATATTTTACAGGTGAAAATGAATATCCAGATTCTCCTGAATCGAACGAAACTGTAATAGCTCGACCATATAGGGTTTTCTCTCCTACAAGAGATGTAGCTATTAATACTGGTGAACAATTGACTCAGGCAATTGGTAAACCAATCCAGCGTAATTATCTGTCGGAAGAACCGGTACGAGCAACTTACAAACAAAACTTTTCATCTAATTACGGGTACGGAGAAATACCCTACCAGAATACAGTACAAAATGTGCAGAATCAAATAATTCAAGAGAACATGCAGCAGAATCAAATGATTCAAGAGAATATGCAACAGAATCCCAATTTACAACGAATCTGTATGCATAATCAACCGAATATGTTGGTAAATAATCTAAATCATCCGCAAAATTTTAATCACTGCTTAACAAGCCAGTCTATGGATGTTCCCGTACAAATTAGACCAGCAATGGTACAAAATCCTAATTTAGAACATATAATTCTACAACAAAATCAATTACAACAAGTAAATAATCGTGCGATGCCTCAGGAGCCTAAAAAAGTCACGTTTGGACACAATGTAACAAGCACGTATCAACAACAGTATGGCAATTTATTAACTCACATGCCTGTTGTAGTGAATGCAAAACAAACCGGCTCGTTATCCCCGGATTATTCACCAGATGTATCTCAGAATTTAAACGATGCTTTCTGTCAGTCAAAAAGTACCGAGGAAACAGATAACTTAAACGAAACTTATAACAATACGTACAAGTGCCAATCCTTTAACGGTACAAAACTCCTGATGTTTCTGTAATAACCAACAACGCGACATGTAACGACGACAGCTTATTAGAACTTTTAATAAATTCACCGACTCCATCGGAAATTGATAATAAATCTAAGGATACTGCTGTTAACACGGATGATATTCCATACGTTCCATTAAGGAAAAAGAAAGTACAAAAATTAGAGCAACTTGTGTTAAGTGCTATTAATTCTCAAAACGAAGTTGTTAATAAGGTAAGATACAAATTATTTCATTTCTTGTTAATTTAATTAAACAGATCTTTGATTAACGTGACATTGTTTCAGATCCTTACTGCGCAAAATGATATGGTAACAAAATTCTTAGATATAGACAGAGATCGCCAGAACAGACTTGAGAACCGTTTAGATGATCTGTTAAAGGTAATTCATAATTCTGCACAAATGAAACAAGGTTCAGAGGTAGATATTGGACTACCTCAGGTGCCTCCAGCACCACCAGAGCCTATGATAACATCTTTGGTACCTCCTCCAAAACCAGGGGTTGCTCCTCCAAAATTAGATTTGGTGCCCCCAAAACCATGTCGCGTGCCTTGTACGATGCCTAATTCTAATATTGAATTAATCAATCAAAATCCCATAGCCACTAGGCCTGGTGTAGTTTTCACCCATAAACCAGTCCAGTAAAGAAGCCTGGCACTATATGGTCAAAATTAGGACCGGTATCACAGTCCCCTTTCGTGAAAGCACAGCAACGTTTAGGCTTTCAGGTCTGTCTCGAATATGGATACTATCACTCAGTTCCCTGCAGAAAGGCGCATAGCTAGAGAACTGGACAAGGGTATGGATACAGAGACTCTATTGTACGAGACGAAAAATTCTTAGAAGCAGAGAAGGAATTAGAAGGAAGATAGAGAATGCTCGTCGCGAAGCAGCAATTGAGTCAACGTAAGCGCCCGTAGGAAATTATTCACGCAAGAGAGCCGACTACAGCGATGATACTGACCGCAGCTTCTTGGAGAACGAGATGTCGGGTTCTGGAGCAAGAATTTGCGAATTCTTATGATAGAAATGATGAAATATGAAAAATACCGATGATGATTTATTAGCAGGACAAGGGGAAAGCTATGACCGTTGCGGCATTAAGTATCGACCTAATTATGTAACTAGCGAACCTTGTAATACATCTACACCGGCTAAACTGGGACCGTTTCTAATATAATAATAATGGAACATCTGCACCACCGAAACAGACGATCCAGCAGTTGGCTCAGCTTGTAATGAATACAGGAAGGTGGAAAGATACCGTTGTGCCAAGCGAACAACGAAACGGTAGATATGGAAATCAGATAAATGCACAGGAACATCAGGATACGCGTCCCGTTGCTTGCAATAGGACATTCACTTTGCCAGAAAACAGAATTCCATCGAGAGAAAGTCAAATGAAAACTGATGAAAATCATATACAAGATTGGATAAACAAGGCAAATGATCCCAGAGCGCCGTATGGTTCTTCGTCCAATGTAACAAATCAGAAGCCTAATTTTCCTGTAGGTTTTACAACCACGATGTTGGATACTGGAGGTTTAAAGAACAGGGATTCAAATACTGAAACGAATAAACCGATTGGGTTCAATAGTAACACTGTACCGTATCGTAAACAAAGTGTACGGTTCATGGATGATTTGGCTGAATTACAAAGGATGTACTTTGAAACGGTTTACAAACAGCAGCAAATGAATGATAGTTTACCTT
The DNA here is from genome assembly GCF_907164935.1 of Osmia bicornis bicornis. Classification (NCBI taxonomy): domain Eukaryota; kingdom Metazoa; phylum Arthropoda; class Insecta; order Hymenoptera; family Megachilidae; genus Osmia; species Osmia bicornis. The sequence goes on from NC_060223.1 coordinate 9,590,210, forward strand.
ACGTAGTGGGTAATGATCATATGCTTTCGTTTCAGAATCAGCAAATGATTGAGAAATACACCCATGAGGTGAAACAAAAGAGACAGTCTAAAGATACTGACTCTGACAATGATGAAGAGTTTTTGGATACTACTGCCAGTATGCCTCCAGTTGTTTCCCATCGAGGTTCCCTCACCTCAACTGGTACGGTATCTACGGAAAACGCACATTCCATTAAATTTCCAAAACCAGATAATTGTGTGATAAGTTAATCATACAAGTATGATAAGAAAATTTTGATACTATATGTGCAATCAATTTTGTTTGATTATAATGAAATTGTTGGATAACTTTTTTAAACTGTATTTTCACATTATCCTGACTCATATTTTAATACTATTAGATAGTTTCTATAGAAATTTTACTATTTTAACTACATTTGTTGATTGCAAAATATTAATTTTTGCCTTACCGAAAGGCAACGAATACGTTTGATCATAATTATTCGTTAAACTATGCAATGTTACAAATATTAAGTATTTTCATAGAAACTTTTTACTTTATGCATGTATTATACTACTAAAACTTACGCTTTTAATAAAAATTATTTTTTGTTAATTATTGTTATAGCTTATAAACTTTTATAAGAATTTTAAGATAGAACTGAATTTGCATACTTTTGAAAATAGAAAAAAGTGCATTAAACCAATATTGTTGGATTTCAAGGGTATGTCTGTTTCCAGGAGCGTCAGATTTTATAAAAAATGTTGATGATGCTGTAATGATAAATAAATTTTTATTTTTACTCTTATGCATGATGAATTATTGAAATTGATTTTTTATATAAATCTTTACCTTCAATAATCCCAATTTAGAGGCGTTTACATTTATATAATATTAAAAAGCGATATTTTATTTATTTAAACTTTTGGTTCATTAACATGTCCTGTAAATAGTGTTGTTGCAGTTGCAGCATTAGAATCATCCTGAGATAGTTTGACAATGTTGTAGAAGAATGGTCGATCTACTGTAAACTCCATTGGTAATACCAAAAAAAATGGTACTATGTGCACAGCTGTAAAATAAAATTGTTGCATTATATGGATTAGTTTATCTTTTAAACGACAGTTATGAACGTTCCTTTCAATTTTTGTTGTTATGACAATTCACAGGTACAATGTGCAAGTAATACACAAACAATAGGACAAGACACAAAGAAGACAATGCAATATTTTGTACATCCATACACCCAATTATTGAAAGGATATGTTAATATACTATATTATTATCCAGTATAGTTACACGTAAATTATGGTTTAGTAACGTGTCCAGAAAATAAAGGTATAACAGCTTCAATTTCTTCAGAATTGATGCACAAAAGGTATAACCATGGTCGATCGATGCGCATTATCACAGGTGGAGGCTCGAATAAGGTTTTGCTCGCTTCCACAAGTTCTAACTCTGAAAAAAAAATGGAATTTTATCCCGAAAATTAAATTACATTCCTTTCTTACATTAAGTTCTTAAGGCGATTGAATGTTCGGTGAATTATTTTAATACAGACCCAGAGAAACGAAACATCGGTATTGGAATGTAACTTAAAATAAACAATTTATTTTCTTCTCCGTTTTAACGAGAACCTATGTTAACATTAGTTTTCTCTTTTATTTTTGTTTATAGTACATGTTACTAAATCTTTCCACTACCTTTTCGCAAATCACCTTACATAAGTCCATCATTAAACGGTGAACGGACATTTTTAATATATTATTATCCAGTATAATTACACGTAAATTATGGTTTAGTAACATGTCCAGAAAATAAAGTTATAACATCTTGAACTTCTCCAGGGTTGGTTTCAGGAGTTCTGCACAAAAGGTATAACCATGGTCGATCGCAGCGCATTATCACAGATGAAGGCTCGAATAATGTTTCACTCTCTTCCGCAAAATATATAGCTGAAAAAAAAATGTAATTTTATCCCTAAAATTAAATAACATTTCTTTCTTACACTAATTTGTTAAGGCGATTTAATATTCGATGAATTATTTTAATGAAGACCCAGAGAAACGCAACATCGGTATTAGAATGTAACTTGAAATAAGCAATTTATTTTCTTCTCCGTTTTAAGGAGAACGTATATTAACATTAGTTCTATCTTTCATTTTTGTGTATAGTACATCTTTCTAAATCTTTCCACCATTCAATATAATTATACGTAAATTATGGTTCAGTAACATGTCCAGAAAATAAAGTTATAACATCTTGAATTTCTCCAGGGTTGGTTTTAGGAGTTCTGCACAAAAGGTATAACCATGGTCGATCGACGTGCATTATCAGAGGTGGAGACTTGAAGGATATTGCGCTGTATGCCACAAAATATATAGCTGAAAAAAAAATGTAATTTTATCCCTAAAATTAAATAATATTTCTTTCTTACACTAATTTGTTAAGGCGATTTAATGTTCGATGAATTATTTTAATGAAGACCCAGAGAAACGCAACATCGGTATTAGAATGTAACTTGAAATAAACAATTTATTTTCTTCTCCGTTTTAAGGAGAACGTATATTAACATTAGTTATATCTTTCATTTTTGTGTATAGCACATCTTTCTAAATCTTTCCACCATCCAATATAATTATACGTAAATTATGGTTCAGTAACATGTCCAGAAAATAAAGTTATGACATCTTGAATTTCTCCAGAGTTGGTTTCAGGAGTTCTGCACAAAAGGTATAACCATGGTCGATCGATGCGCATTATCAGAGGTGGAGGTATGAAGGATATTGCGCTTAATCCCACAACTTGTATAACTGAAAAAAAAAATGTAATTTTATCCCTAAAATTAAATAACATTTCTTTCTTACACTAATTTGTTAAGGCGATTTAATGTTCGATGAATTATTTTAATGAAGACCCAGAGAAACGCAACATCGGTATTAGAATGTATAAACTTGAAATAAACAATTTATTTTCTTCTCCGTTTTAAGGAGAACGTATATTAACATTAGTTATATCTTTCATTTTTGTGTATAGCACATCTTTCTATCTTTCCACCATCCAATATAATTACACGTAAATTATGGTTCAGTAACATGTCCAGAAAATAAAGTTATAACATCTCGAATTTCTTCAGGGTTGGTTTTAGGAGTTCTGCACAAAAGGTATAACCATGGTCGATCGATGCGCATTATCAGAGGTGGAGGCTTGAAGGACGCGCTCGCTAGAGTAAATATTACAGCTGAAAAAAAAATGTAATTTTATCCCTAAAATTAAATAACATTTCTTTCTTACACTAATTTATTAAGGCGATTTAATGTTCGATGAATTATTTTAATGAAGAAATAAACAATTTATTTTCTTCTCCGTTTTAACGAGAACCTATGTTAACATTAGTTTTCTCTTTCATTTTTGTGTATAGAACATGTTTCTGAATTTTTCCACCACCTTTCTGCAAATCACCTTGCATAAGTCCATCATTCAACGGTGAACCGACATGTTAAATATAAATGCAAAGAAAATATATATAATAAAATAAAACATGACATTTTAAACTAACATGTACACGATACACGTAAAAATTTACAATGTTAATAAAAACAGATGGCAATATCGTTACTTATAAAACTGATAATACAATTCTTAATGCTTAGGTTCGACTGTATGGCCACTGAACAATGTTACGACGGAGGATACTTTGTTTCCATCGTCTTTTGTGATTTTTATGATATTGTAATAAAATGGACGGTTAACAGTGAAATCCATTGGAAAATCCAAAGACAGTTTCATCATAATGGCACCTGAAACAAAGCAACCGTGAATCGTATGGAATTTAACATCTCAGGTGTTGCATTTTTTAATGAGAGGTGAAGAAAAAAAGAAAATAGCTTAAAGGGTGGTCTAAGAGGATCCCTATAACTTTATATATCTACTTCTCTGGATTTGAAGAATATTACTCTCTATTGCAAGTTGATAAAATTATAGAAAAATGGATAATCGAGAAGAAACTTCCATAATATATTGATAAATGTTGCCTCCCTATAACTATAGATTTGCCAACTGAGATTAAAAAAGTGGAAAATTAGAGAAGTACAAATATATAAAAAAAAAAAAAAAAAAAAAAAGATGAATCATCCGCATGATTTTCAAATGAACAATCGAGACTAAATATTGTTTAGTTCGCAACCTGTCAGATAAGTTTTATTAAGAGAGAAAGAGAGATTATTAAATCATCGAATATTAATAACAGGTGATCATCGGCAATCAAACAACTATTACTATTATACGAACGAGCATGGAACATCAATCTTTGCAGATCCTAAGATAGAATCCTCTTAATGATTTTCGTTTCAAGGAAATATCATTGCATCATATGTACAATATGCATAACAAAAAAGAAAAACAATTCAATGTAATCACGTGCTACGTTATTTAACACAATACATACATATAACCGAGACTGTACGTATATTAATCATAAGACGATACCTAGGCACAGCTTCACAGGTGGGTACATTAAAGAGGAGTAACATTAATTATTAAAAGGAGTTGTTTAAGCCAACGATGAGTTTAAATTGTCATGGCACAATAACGCGTCCTGTGAACATTTGCAAGTTGATGTCTCCTGTTTTAAGGACAACATAAAAAAATGGACGATTCACCGAGATTTTCGGTACTATCTGAATAGAAGGTGCCACTACAACCGCTCCTGAAACAACGACAACACATAACACACGTATATTAATTGGAAAATTATTTAGATCAATCCACGAAGAATGCTTTTCTTCCAACTAATTATCTGGTAAAATAATTGAAATATATCGTACAGAAGATTAGTTAGAAATATACAATCCCAATATCTTATGCACAGCTGTTTATTTTTATGCTCTACATGCCTGATGTATTCAATGCAACAATTTCTTAAGCAAAACACTTCATTATTATTATAAAATTTTATATATATATATATATTTTTTTACTACTACTTAAAACCTTTGGTTAGTGGGGACTAGACACAATTTCATTGTCTATCAAGGTACTTACCCAGATATGCCATCATCCTTCCAGAGGAATGATTGCACAAAAATTTATAGAGAAAATCATATTAGTTGACAAAGAAATTTTATGCATATCTGGGTTAATGTGTTTAGAAGGAACTAAGGCCGACTGATAATTATTTAACACTGGGATCGTTAATATGTCCAGAAAATATAGAAATAACTTCTCTATCTTCGGTTTCTCGATTATCAATTAATTTGACGATATTATAGAAAAATGGACGGTCAATCATCATCGTTTCCCTGCCGTATGTCATACATCGTGCTTCGATATGTAATCCTGGAACAAATTGTAATAATAACCGGTACTAATGAAACTTGGATAATGCTTAGGAAAAATATTCTTTTGCATTCTACCATTACATAGTGCGTTATGATTAAAATGTTGACCTTACTACATGTATAAACCCGCAAAAAAGATGATAAATACCTGTTGACGATGGGAATCAGGATTTTATATGAACTTTCATACCCTTAAAGTTGTTTCTTTTTTATTATTATATTATTGATTAAAATAATCACTTAAAAGCGTCAAATTACAATGAATTCATTCAGAAACTAGTTAATTGTTAGCCAAGCTGTGATATCACACCAACGAACAAAGGTACGTTATTCTGAAGAATTGCGAAGTAAAAGGGTTTGTCAACTTTAAACTCTGGTGGAATCGGGGCAAGACCTGGAGCAATCGAATCTAACATCATTCCTAAAAAGAATTACACATTATACACGAGCGATCGTGATTTTCTTTTTTCTAAATTGAACACAAGCAATTAACATTACTACTTCATGAAAGACAACGCTTTTCAGTTGTCTCAACAAGTATTTTCAAGTTATTCTTGCATAATTTTTCTGTGAAACATGTTTCATCGTCAGTCAGAGTGATTAAACTTCAAATCCATTAGATGTTAGGAAATTATTGTTACATAATAAAGGTACGATTACTGATAATCAAAATAGTTTCCACTTTTAGAAGTATGAGGTATAGCAGAAGAAAAATAAATGATCATTTATATAATATAAATTTATATAAAATTCATTCATGAATGATTTCAGTGAACACGCCGTTGTTACCGTTTGTTGAATGTTTACTGACATCATTCACGTTTGGGCTCTGTATAAACACGTAATACAGAGATATCTTTTTGTTAACATTATCAAGGATGAAAATAGATAGCCCGCCAATAGCTCAATATTACATCATTGCACTTGTAACTTGTTACAAGTACCTCCTTCGATAAAGTTACTTGGTAACTTTGTACACCTTAGTGAAATACATATGAGTAACGACAAAGTTTTGTTTTCCATATAAAAAATCATTTATTAAAATCAATTTTTAAAACTGGCAGACGAATGGCAAGATAGTGCACAATACGAGATATTATCATTGGTCCTAAATTGATTTGGCATCGCGGAATGTAAAGAGACGTAGAAATCGAAGTATCTAAAAAGTTGTTCGTATAAAATGATTAATGATTATATCGTTTAAAATAAAAATACGAACACTACGACACAGCTCTTGCTATAAATATAATAACATCGTGGTATTTAATAATCAACAGGAAGGGTCGATTCACGTAGAACTCAATGGGCTTCGGAGGTGACCAAGAGCTCGAAAGAGGCCTTACACTGAGACCTGCCACAAGCAATTAACAGTGAATTATTCACTTGAACCGTAAGCACAAATTGCATGGGAGTAACATTGGATGGGCCGTTACTATGTGCATTTTTATTAAAACTACTGAATTATGTTATCACACAACCAGGATAAGAAGAGGTAGTGTGCATAAGCCATATGCTAACGTGTAAGTGGCTGGGATATAGAACTAAAGAAGATGCTGCACATGGATCCCTTTGTCCTTGTTAAAAAAGTGATAAATTAACAATTTAAAAAATCTCGTTTTTCTTCACCTCTCTTCCTCGGTTTTGTCAAGGACTGGAATAACTGATGTTTAATACATGGTCATTAATATATTTGATTAGATCATACCTAATCCTCTCCACTTAAATCCTTTACTGAATAATTAAATAGTACAGCTAATTTATGTATATATATATTTACATTTTAACTAACTATGTTAGTTAAAGAGAATTCTTAAATAACTTTGTTCTCAAACAAGTGTGTTAGAGAAATGATTTAAACAATTTAATATACTTGCCTACGTATGTACATACAAAGACGATTATTTTTAACACATCAAACAACTTGAAACACTGCACAATAAAGCAATAAAAAAGCAACAGATCACTAGTCGATACGAATGTATCGACAATGTAAAAAAATGTATTGCAACTCATGCATTGACATCACGAATTTGTATGGAATGTAAGGGTATATGTGTAACAGATCTACAGAGATGTCAATTGTAAGAAGTCGTGGAAAATTGTTTAAAAGCACAGAAATATTGTAAATTAAGCAAGCCATTAAACTATGCAAAATATCATTTCAAACATATTATTTTAAAAATGAAGAAAAGTGTAAGGATAGTACAAAAAATAAAAAAGTTTAGCGTTGTAAAGATAAGAAACATAGCTATGGCAATTTCTTTTTAATGACCTATGATGTCATGGCTGATGATGATTGCCTGAGGCTCAGCCCACAGGTAACAGTAAACTGTTCACCATCTAAAAAGTGCTAGCTGTGTAGATCTAATCTACATATACATAAATTTGAATTTCGAAATTTTTTTTTAAATTACATAACATTTTCATGTTTGAAATAATACTTTGCTTAAATAGTACTTATGTAATTTCTACATATGTAGAAATTACATAAGTACTGAAAGAGAAGAAGTTGACTTACCAGTAGCGGCAGCAGCTTCGCTTCCTTCTTCGTTCACTTCGATAAAAGCCTTTTGTACAACCTTACTAACAAGCAGGTTGTCATCGGCGATACCAGAAAAGTCGGCTCGTGAAGTAAACATATCGGTTAAGCCCAGCTGCGAAAACCAAAGATCAAAAATGTAAAAAAAAAAAGATTTTAGGGTTTTGTACTTACATTACAAAAATTGAGTTGACTTACCTTATTTAACGGTTCGTTCAGCTCTATTTTACTTTCGATTTTAAACTTTGGTAGATACAATTCTACTTCGCGTTCATGTCCCTGATTTAGGACATCCATAATATTTGTACTTTGTAATTTTTTTTCAACCTCTGCCAAACCATTGATTTCATTTGGAAGAATTATGATCATACTCAGTTCATCGCCCTGAATGATTGATTTGCTTATTATTATAGATACAACGAGAATACCAACAATAATAATATATCAATCTTTTATTAAATTACCTTGTATGGCAATACGACGAATTTAGCATTTAAATTTGAAAGTTCACCATATATATAGGAACCTGATCTGAACATTGTGGAGACATTTTTTACCGTATTTTCATTGACATGGAATGGTCTTTCTTTAGTATCCTCAGGATCAAATTTATTTTTCCATTGACCCTTAAAATATACTGCATTTACAAGTACCATTGCTGTCATTTCATTCAAATCACCTATTTAAAATAAAATATTATTAACAAACTTCAAGTTATTTTGATAGTTTTTATGTCATTGATATTAACGACATTACTAACCAGATTTAACAATATCTTTAATACGGTCATTTGTATTTTGTTGAACCCATGTGTTAATAATATTGGCAGCTTCTTCGGATTTAGCGAAGTTTACTAGTTGAGTAACAGAGCGAAAATAGTTCTCTGTTAACTCTTTGTAAGTTGGTTTAACAGAGAATTTCTCAGCAGGAAAAACTTTATTAGCAAGAAGAAGTTTATTCTCTTTAACATTCTGTAATGAAATATATGAATAATGACACGCGATAAAACTAAAATTTGAAATAGGAACAAATATTGATACTTACATTAAGATTATCAATAAGCGATTGATAACCAGATGTACCTAGAGTATCTGGTGATGGAAGACGAAGTACTTTTTTAAATTGTTTTTCTGTTTCACCACGAGCTCCATATGCAGCCATAGCAAGAACAACAGCTGCACTAAGAGGAGACATTATAAGATTACCAGGATTTTCCTTTACCACACACTAAAAAAAAAGGTTTATATTTCTATAAGTAATCTATTTCTATTAAAATATCTTAAAGCTATTATTGCATTCTTTCACCTGAAATAAGGAGGATGAAAATTGATTTGTTCCCTCCGAAACAGCGCGAAGCGCTTGGGTGTTGTTTTCTGCTTTTGCCATTGTTAATAGAACAAGGCACACGCTCAAAAAACTTTTCTTTACTGTAAACATTCATTATTAATAATTTAATGTAGTAAGGAATGATGTAAAAATCAAATATCATTTTTAAGCATAACTGTGTTATCTATGTTATATAATATGTCTATAAAATTAGATGACATAATTATAATATCTTGAATGAGAGGTAGAAATAAAAATGTTGACATTTGATAAACATAAACAGATAAAACAAGAAACAAATATACCTTTTAACCCTGCAGTAAAGTGAAATGTATGTGTATGTAAATTCTTATCTTTTGGAGTAATTTTCACATTGTAGATCATTTTATAATTACAGAAAATGATTTCCATAAATTATTATCACAGTCAAATACATACATGTTACTTTACACATTAGTACATATGTAATGTTTAATACAATTAAATTCAGTCTGACCAAGTGCCTTATATTTTCAATTTTGTATCCAATAATAAAGACATTGTTATGGATCAAAGTAACCCTAGATCACCCTAGATCGACCATCCGTCTTTCGAGAGTTAATGTTTTCGTGTGTAAGTAAATATAATATTACATATCAAAATTCCAATTATGGAAAAAAGAAACTGTAATCTTGAAACGATTAAACAAGGAAACAAAGCATGTAACAGGCACAGATTCAATATTTCCTCTAAACTCTCCGGGGAAAACCCGTTGACGTTTTTACAGAGTCTTGTTACTTATGTGTATATATATATACAATTTAATTAACGAGCCGTGAAATCGGAGATATTTTGTCAGTATTTACTCAACCCATTTATAGAAACTTATTAGACAATTATATGACTTTAATAAATTTTCATATATAATTTTCCATTATAATTATAGCATTTACAAAAGATATTGTATGAATTTTATAATAAATAAACATAAAGTTTTATTATAAAATATTTACCCATTGATAAGAAATTATCTCTATTTCAAACTTCATATTTCATTTTCGTATTTGTATCATTAAATTAGAATCAAGCATCAGTAATCCTTTATCAACATATTATAAGTACAACTAATATTTGAATACTCGAATATGCAGACTGAATACATTGTAGTGTCTACTACGAAAATCTATGTAGCTTGAAACGGATGGAATGTATTAATTTGTCCTGTTATTTTTGTTGCGTCTTATGACGTGATCGAATGGGAATACCAAGATATGCCGTTTATTTCCTACATACAATACCACATAACTTTCAACGAAAAATTATACATATCCTTGAACTATGATCACGTTTACTTTGACGCGATAAATATGCGCCACGCTTATTATTGCAGCTACCTATTTTTGTCAGAAGAAACGGTACAAGAATGTTTCATTGAAAAATCTATCATTTTAAATAACAGATCTTCATCAAATTCAAAATAAATTAGAGGCTTAAAGAAAAATTGTTATTTTCTAAAATATTTTTGAAAAACAAACATTATAATTGAAGATAAAAGATAATTAAAAAATAATGTATAAAGAGATGAACGAACACCAATCCATTAAATTTTAATAAAAATATAAGTTATTCAAATTTCAATGTCATTAGAAATGATGGTTACCAAATTCCGAAGGTAACAGCAGAATACCGTTTCGAAGGATTTCTAATTTACATATTTAACTCATTCGATCACTTCATCGAAATTCTATATTTATAAATTACATTTTTAAAAATATTACAAACAAATTACGTATAAATTTTCTACGAGCAGAAATTGGTCCCGCGATCATCTGTGGTATTAATAATTTCTTCACGCGAAAATTTACTTACATATACTCATACTGCAATTACTTTATTGGACCGCTTATTCTTCTTCAGCAGTCAAACGTCGACTGGAAGAAGAGGCGACAGTCTGAATATAAAACCTTGATAAAGAAGTTCAGGGAAATCCTAGCAGTTGAAAGAATGGGCCTACCAAGGATCGGAAGCGGGTGAATAACCAATCAGTAAACGCGCATTCGATCGCAACAAATAAGTATCTAAATTTTGAATCTGATTGGTTCTTGATTAATAAAAAAAAAAAATGTAAATAGAAACAGACGGATGGTTCGAGCAGCGGTATTACCAGCAATAACTTTCCGTTTCTCTTTTCTTTGAAGAGCAATGTTTTTTCGATCGTTTTAATTACACAGAACATAAATAAAGATGATGTATTATATCTTGTGTAATATACTATTTTCTCATGTTTGTTTTATTTGTTATTTCTTAGAAATATATCGTCAATCCTGTAAGAAATAAATACGATATGCACATTTAGATACATGTGTTATTTTCTTACCAAATTTCAAGATATTATTGCAGCGTACATATTCTTAAGTTTTTGTACATTTTTATTCGTAAACAATAGTAATAAGTATTATATCTCTGTCCTGTTAATCGGGACATATCATACGTATTTATACGTGGCACGTACAGTATGTGTCACAACGGAATTTTAGTTGTGAACGAATTAAAAAATCATATCATTCGTAATAAAAAAATATGCTTACTGAATTTTAAATGCTGTAAACAAATCCTGATACTCCCGCGCAGTTGATCAGTGTTATCTCTTGGATAAGATAATCTAGAACATCTACTTCTTGCAATACAGCTGAAGATTCGTTGTATGCCACTTACACACCTAACAAACTACAATAAATATATGTTACCTGGCAATTCGATAAATCGCTACATTCGACAGATCGATCAATTTAAAAACGTGAAGTTGGGTTCAAGTCGAAATATCCACGCACGAACGTTAAACAATTCTTTCAGGGGCCAGCGGCTTGTAAAATTTATTGAAATAAAGACAATACCGTTTTTTTAAACTTACTATTCAGAATCGAAATATGTATTGCTAATTTTTTTAAATCAATGATATTTTATAAAACAGTTCCATTACTATGTAATAGTTTCCTTAATTGAATCGATACATTTTGTTGGTTATATCACTATACAATGTAGAAATAAAATGATACATGCTGAAAATTACGTTTGAAAATTTTTCATGTCGAATAACTCGAATGTAAAATTTTATTTACTTAACCCCTTAAGAATGAAATTTTTATTCAACTCCAGCTTAGTATTTAGTCAATTGAATTACAATTAAAATTTATATTATTTTTAATACTAGATTGCCGGACTCACATCCGTCAAAATATGTACATATAGCATGTATGGATTTTTGGAACTAAGGAGTGGGGAGGAGAAGAGATTAATATTTGTACACATTTCATAATTCTATTAAAAACTAACTTATGTTTTAAAAAAAATTATTTAAATTTTTCTGTATGTATAACAATAAAATCGTAAATGAATCCGGCAATCTAGTATTAAGGAAGTCTATTACAGATTTAAGAATGGGTACCACGGACTCCACATTTAAATTCTCAAGTGGAACTTACGATACAAAAATGAGTTAACATTAATGCAAAATTGATACAAATAGAAATACTTTACCTGATGAAATGAAGCAGCTCAGCCTTCGCACTTGAAATCGTTTGTCTATTGGGCGCGGCTGGTTACAAAACTGCGCTCTACTCACCCACGTAAACGAAGATACAGTATCGATAAGATTGGTTCTAAGATTCCTAAGGCATATCTAGTTTTATTTTTACACCAGGAAGAACTAAGGCAGCTCTCAAATCTTAAAGTGCAATTTCATAAAAGATACGTATTATTAGTTACTGATAAATTTTAGGTCATACTTTTGTAGTTTTTTATACGTTATACTTACCATATTCTTCATTCGAACCAATTTTTATGCCTTTTCAAAATATCCACGATCAATAGTTATACCACGCAAAGTTTTATTTTTATCGCAACATTTCTCGTGGTTCGGATTTTTCTGACAAAGTTCGCAACCACATATTGGTTCACGTGGCTCTTGAGGACCAGGTGGACAAGGTAGAGGTTTCGGTTTTGTTTCGCAACAGCACGGCGCACAAGGATCCTGTTTATTATGCATACTTTACTAATTTTGCAATCAAAAATTACTTAAGATTATCACGTTAACATTCTTATAAATGAAAGGGATCCTATATCCGAGCGTTGCGTCAGTCAAAGAGCATCCATCTTTTGAGGGATGAAATATTTAATAAATAAATCAGTACCTGCATTTTGATAAAACAACGAGGCTTAACAGGCGGACAAATTTGACCAGGAGATGTATATGGAGATGTTTTTGGATCTGTTTCTGAATCTGTTTTCGAATCTGTTTTCGAATCTGTTTTTGGAGCTATTCTTGGAGTTGCCGATGGATCGTCTGTATCGTCTCCTCCACTCTTTTCACTTTCTCTACTTTCTTCGTCGAGCTTTTTCCTTTTTTGGGGACACGCTGATTTTATTTGTAAAGCGGTCCAAGTCAATCCAGAATTTACTAAGCAAATAAATTATATTATTTACGAAATAGATGAAGATAATTTACATCTTACAAAAATAGAAATTTTATACCGCAATCGAAAATTTTATTGAACACTGATTTATATGAATCTGTGTCGCCCATAATTTGATTAATTTTTGTAGAACAATTACTTTGAAATATTACAGAGCATTACCCATTTTGATTATTTTATTCATCAATGCATTGATAATTTTAAATGTTCTTAACCAAAATTGTAAACGAATTCAAAACTGACAACCACTTTTATACTTTAATTGATGTTCAATTGTTCCTTTTCTATAATAATTCTACTTACGAATATCGCACTAACAACTTGCAAGATCAAATTAACCTCGTTCAAATTAAAATAATTGGTTGACAAACGTATTTTTTAAATTTCGATCGTTGCGCCATCTATAAGAAAACGGCTGAAACTACTCGACAACTTACCGATCGATTTTTCGAAACTTACCAACGGTAGTCGGTAAATTGCCGAGTAGTTTCAGCCATTTTCGTATAGGTGGCGCTAAGATCGAATTTAAAAAAGATTTGATTATTCAAACAATTATTTTAATAACTTTTCGGTCTTGGGCTAATTTTTACTGATTTCTAAAAAAATGGGACTCAAAATTGTGTCTTTTCAGTTGTGAGTGCGAGGTATGATAAAAGAAGAACTGATAAAAGAGGCACGACTGTCATAACAGTTATGCTCTATACATGCAGAAGTCATGATTTCTTGGACAAAGGCATGTCCAGTCTTTCTAAGCGTATTATTCATTCAACAAGAAACCATAAATACCTGTTTCGCGCAGCTCAGGTAGGCCCTCTACTTTTACTTTTAATTTTGTAGTCCTATACACGGTGGATGAGAATTTATACACAAACAAAACAAGTGATACCTTCGACGTCGTAGAAGATACTGAATATAAAACCACCAGATACGTAGCCAAGTGCCACGCTGCGCATGCGCAGAGAAAGTATGGTTGAGCCAATCAAAATTAACATGCGCAGCATGAACAAAAACAGGTTGTGTGACATGTATGGTCTCTCGTTGAACGAATAACAGAACACATTTAAAATTATCTATAACTTGTTATTAAAAATTAAGCAACAAGAAATGGACGATTATACAGTACCATTAGATGCTGAAACCGAAATGTTTTGTACATTGTATTTGTTTAAAAATGTGCAAAATTCTAATGAAATATGTAAAAAGGTTATGAGTGGTGAACTTCCTTGTTGCATTATAAAAGCATCGCTCATAGCAGATCCATTTCAATTAATAATAAGTTCAAACAAAGCTGCAATTAATGCAAAGATGAATCAACTTACTACGAAGAATGTATATAATGAAATTTTGTTCAATTTATCGATGTCGAAAAACATATCACGTGCCCTGACCGAATTCGGCATTAGCGATAGTGATAAAAACATATTAATAGCAATAATACACAAAGCGGATGAAAAAACAACATTAAATACAGTTATTGATGCTATAAAAGGAGAAAAAATACCAGTGTCAAAACTACCTGAATATACAGATCTTGAATTAATAAAAAAGACATACAAAATTGATAAAGATGAACTGAAGGTTTCTAGTTTAATTAATTCAATTGTATCTAGAATTAGTGGTAAAGATTTCATATTATTAAGATAAAATTAATAAATAAATATTACTGTATGTTACACACTTTTATTGACTGTATTTTGTAATTGTAGTATAATAATGTATTGTTTATATAAAAATTAATTATTATAAATCTTACAACAACTTAAAAACTATTTTTTTTTTCTTAGGTATTTAGTTCATAGCGTTCTTAATATCAATGTTATCATTTATGAGAACACAATAATTTACAAAGAACGCAAAAAGGATTTGATGAAAAGGAAAATTAGAATAGTTCAATCAAAAATACTTTTTTCTCTTTTATTCACTCATAAATAAGGCCAAAGATGTGTAGAAAACAATTGTTATATCCGCAAGGACACAGTATGCGTCAAATCCTGCGGAAGCAAAGTAGCAATTTAAGGATAATACCCTTAAATGCATACAAAAGCAATATAATATTGACAGTTTGTTATGTATACCTTGGCAAACCACATATTTCGCACATTGCAAAATCTGCTGCATTGAGAAAAGTGCAATGAGAACATGTCCAGAGTGTTTGATCGGGAGGTGGATTTGCCATTGGTTCTGTACCAACTCCTATTCCACTTCCCCCTACCAGTACAGGAGATGACATTCTTGAATTGCTATCAATGGATGACTGTGACGAATGCAATGTAGACGCTGTAGTTGCAGAGATAAGTTGTTCAACTGTTGCCCAATGTTCAGATCTTGCCCATTCTATTGCTTTTTCTTTATCTTTATTACGAACTGCTTCTAATAACGGTGTCATATGGTCCTACAGGAAAGCAAACATATTGTATCTGCTACAAAAATAGACATTTTTGCAACATAAAGATTTAACATAGAAGATACCTTCATTGGTAACATATCCATTGTTGCGATAAACAGTAACAAATGGAAGTCTGAAGCTGCTTCTAGAAATTCATCTTGATTAAATTGTTGCATGTAAGAACAAAGTGAACTAAATTCCTGAACTTGTCCATCGACGAGCCTAAGATCAAAATGGAACTTATCATAGGGCTGTTATAATACGCTATACCGTTACATCTAAAATACGTACCTATTTTCAATTGGAAATGGAGTAATATTATCGCTAACATAAAAGGTAAATTGTGGAGTAAGTGGAGTAGATGCAGGTACGTCTACCAATAAATATTCTACTGGCAAAGGTCTTGCTAGCCTTGACACTTCATTTCCATACGAGTCTTTTTCCTATTAGCAACAAAACCAAGTAATTTTTTAGCCCTTGAATATATTTCTTATTGAATATATAGTTTAGTAAAAAAATTTAGTAAATTTCTATTATATTTCAAAAATATTCTAAAAAACCCGCTTCAACGTTGTGCATTAGGCCGGCCCTGACGTGAACGTAAGTGGAGGACTGGCTGGACCGTTTCATTGGTCGGTTCAAGCAGGTACATATAACGAGGCTTGCAAGGAAGGATTATGAAGGCAAGTCCATAATGCTCGAGATCGTAGCCATTCGAGAAATGCGCGCGCAAAGGTAGAAGCCGCAGACGACACACCGGCACCGTTTGCCACGAGTCGGACTGAAAGTGCATAAGAAAAAGGAAGGAGACGAAACAGGAACACGGGATAGAGGGAGAAGGAAGAGGAGAGAGACAGGAGCATTCGAACATCCAAGTGGGAGAAAGATACGGGACGAGGAGAGGAGAGCAACAGCGTAAAGCGAGCAGCGCGCGCTGTGGTGTGTGTCGGTCGGTCGGTCGGTCGTCGCCGCCATGCTAGTGGTTAGTTTAGTGAACCAAACATCATGATGTGGCAAAACGTTCGCACGAGCTAAGACTGAAGTAACGCCGCGTTACCGGCGCGCCGTCGTTATGTTATCCATAATAACTCACAACGTTCGATAAGCGTAAACACGTAACGTGAATACAGTACAAAGAAAGAAAAAAAAAAAGCTTGATATAAAAGCTCTAAAGCGACAGCGACGACGAGAACGTCGGGGGTGCTCGATTACTGCGTGCGAATACCGCACAACACTACCGTCAGTCCCGATGTAAAAATTAAAGTCAAATTATAGATTCGAGCAAACGTAACCGAACGTAATCATCGTCACGGTACACACACGTTAGGAGTGACGAGTGCCAACGATCAGCCTCCATCGCGCGGCAAGGAGACGATCACGAATCGTATACACGGTACGAAAACATTTACGGTTCTACAGTCGAGCGAAAGAAAGAGGAAAGAAATTTCTTCGTGTATGTATATGTACGGTGTATACATGTGTATGTACCTAATACACTATGTACATACGCATACATATGTGTCCTCTGTGTGTATATATCTGCGTACATACATACGTATACGAATGTATGCGCATGCATGTTTGTATACGTGATAAGGAAAAAGTAGATGTTTCCGAGCGCGAACGCGCGCGCGCGCGCGCGTATTGTATACGATTGTGACATAAGAAAAAAAAAGGAAAAAAAAAAATGAACGAATCGAGTATACGTGCGTGTGCATATAGGTATAACAGAAAAAAAAGAAAGGTAGAAAAAAAAAAGCGTGCGGGTACAAACATTAAAATGGTACAAGCGAGAAGAAACTACGTACAATACTGTCGCGGAATTACGCCTAACGCGTAGAGTTCGTGAAACAGTTTTTTTTTATTCGAACCAGACTTGTCACGAGTAGTGACAGCATAATATCGCGTACAGAACTTGACGATAAGCTGCAAGAATCCGTATAATCATACGAACGAAGGTTCTGTCGGTCGCATGTATCGGTGTCTGAAATGCTTTTGCAAAGAGATTTGATCCAGCTATAATACGTTTACCCTTTCTTACTTGTTTTCCCCTTAAAATACCATTCTCACTAGGAAACGGTGATGAAATCCATTATATTTCAACTGTTCCGACGTTCTTAGGTTTTGGCGGGACTCTGCACGCATGCGCGTCCCAATATGAAATGTCATTTTTTATGTTTAGTAGTGTTTAACAAAATTGTTGCATAATAAGTATAGTGTTATATCGAAGTGTCAGATACGAAGCTAACCTTTGGAAAATAAGCGCACAGAGTCAATGTCATGAAAGTAATAAGAAAATTCATATTGCATATCGGTGTGTACTCGAACGTCCGCCTTTGCATCAAATAAAGTTGAAATAATTTATACGCGCTAAGATGTAACGTAAATACGAGAGAAATGCAAGAAAGTAAAAATATTCAAATTCGATCTTTATATTATTATATAGTAATATAGTATTACAAATAATAGTTTCGTCAAAATCTTTACATTTTCTTTATTTAACTTTCAACAGAATTTGACCTCTGCCGGTTTTTTAAAACTGAATTTCTATGGGAATGGAATAGTTAAAAAAACGTAAATAGTATACTTATGTAAGCATTTCGTGTACTTGATTGTAAGGGTAACGACGAATCCAGTTAAACAACTCTCTTTTGTCGTATTTCAGATGCTGGATCCGAGCGTACTGACGGATTTAGAGGAACTGACGCTTTGCAGTTATTGCAAGCAGAAGTATAACGAGTCGGAACAATGCCCGAAATATCTTAGTTGCAAACATTACTTTTGCCTACGTTGCATAGAGAACAATTTGTTAAAGGGACGCGAGTTGTTTTGCGCGCATTGTTGGAAGAGGACCGAGTTGGGCGATCAAGGACCGGACGCTCTACCGACGCATTCTTCTCTCCTTGCTTTAACGAACAATTTGTCCCACTTGAAAATTACGATGAACAACACGTCTGGGAAGAGCAACGATAAGGAGAGAAAGGTGAGAGAAACAAAAATTTACATTGCGCCAGTACGTACGCGCGAATGACAAAGAAGAGCATGCAGCTACGAAGCCCTACATCTTAAGTTCAACTTCTAATAGTTATAATAGGATTAGGTTACATACGTAGAGTCCGCGATAGTTTGATTTTTAAAACGAACACGAATTTTGAGTATTTTTGTAAAAAATAATTTCAGAGCGAAAATTGTCACACGCACGGAATGCCTTTGGCATTATGGTGTGCGACGTGTTGCACGGCGCTATGTAGAGCATGCGCGACGCCGCAGGAACACCCAGGTCACCAGATTAAATCGCAAACCGATGCCAAAGAACAACTCATATCCGATGTAAGTATCTTTAAACGTATAATCTTGCGTATCCCGTACATAGAGTAAGACGAATATGATGGCAAGGCATTGATGGTTCGTTCGAATAGGTTCAGTTGGAGTTAGTCGCTATGGGAAAGTTATCAACGGAGATTCAAAGGCTGGCTATGCAACAACGAGAGTTCTTAATAAAAGTGTTGGAGGCGTGTGTTACGTTGAAGACTCACGTCGAGACTGATCTTCAGAACGGTTGGAGTCACTTTCCTGAGATAACGGACGCGCGTGAAACGCTTGGAAAAGCGAAAGCTAGTCTACAGATGATCGACAATCCCGGGGACGTGTACAGTTTGCATTCGCAGTTGATGATCGAGAAGCAAAGATTGCAATCGAAGCATCAAGAGATGATGTTACAATGCCAACTGGATGATTTGATAGGCAACTCGGGTGTGGTGTTCGATTTCGCGTTGTTGAAACAAGCATTGGCAGGAATTCACACGGGGGAACCGATAGTTTCCCAAGGAGCGAGCAACGGCGGTCGATTACCGAATCATTTGGCGGCCTCGCAAAATCCAATACTGTTCCTCGCTAATTATTGCATGTCGCAGCTATACTCGAGGCATGTAGTCAGCAAGCAACACATGCAAAACGGTTCTATAGAGTATCATTCGAGCATGATGCAGCCGCAGGCAGCTCCGCCGGGTTCGGTTCACGTGCACCAGGGTCCACCATCATCGGGAAACCCACAGCAGCTTCTCATTCCTCCTGGTTCGCCGTCCGTTAAACCCGTACCGCCCGCACCGCCGAACGCGATCTTACATCCGCAACAGCAATCGACCTTCATACCGGAAGGTGTTGGCACCGGTGGCGGAGGTTTGGTAACCGTCCACTCGTCCTCTCAACCACCGTCCAGCGGAATAGCAGCGTCCCTCCGAGGGCCGACGAACCCTTATCCACTGTATTATTTTAATATCGAAGTTAACGGATCCCCGCACGGTCGCATCGTGATAGAAGTGAGGCCGGACGCAGCGCCGAAAATGGCCAAGAATTTTAGCGTCCTGGCTACCGGTGAAGTTGGAGTCGGTTACAAGGGTTGCACGATCTTTCAGTGCTGGGAGGGTGAATCGGTGATCACTGGTGATTTCGAACTGAACAACGGTCGCGGAGGGAGAAGCATATTCGAGGACGGTTATTTTATGCCAGACGACACCAAGTTTCCTGCGGTCAGGGGTGCTGTCGGTATGCGAAGAACCCAGAAGCGCCACGATAATCTCGGTATGGTCGGTTCGCAGTTTCGTATAATACTGCAAGAGATGAGGGGTTTCACGGGGATCTTTGGCCACGTCGTCGAGGGTTTAGAATTAGTCGAGAAGATATCTACGTTCGGCGATCAAACCGGGAAACCTACGAAAAATATTCTAATCACGAAATGCGGTAAGTTGTAACGATAATGCTGTTGCGGCTAAAGTATACCGAAACGTTATTAACGTTACTGGTCCGTGTATACTTTAACGTTCTCCCGCTGTTAGATAACGATAAATATTTTAACCAGTCACCACGGTATCTCCGGACGCGTGTTTAAATAAGGGATGCGCGCGGGTAGACAAATATATCGAGTACCCTATGTTTCGGGTACCTGCGCGTCCTTGATGTTTAATTAAATTGTAATCAGTTGTACGACGATAATCGCTGTTGTTATCGAGTTCTAGAGGAGATACCGTCGTGACCCCGTAGGGCTCCATCAATGCTCTCCATACGAATCGACAGAATTTAATTAACTATTAACCAACAGAATTCTAAAGATGTTGAATCTATTTTTAAAAAAGAAAAGTGGGCACATAAGAGAAGAATGAAGAAATAAAGATCCATATTTTCCTACTGATTGAGAATCAGTAAGATTCTGTATCTACAATAATTAACGATGATCGATAAATACGTACCTCAGATCGATCGTGATATCGATACGACTTCTAGCTGTACGATATATTTGTTTTAGAAAAAAAAAAGGTTCGATGTTTATTTTCGCTATTGGCGTATTGCTACGTATATATATATACATAATATATATATATATATGTATAGTTGATAGAGGGATTCGCACGGGATTTAAGAGAAACGGCGTCGCCCTGTGAGCGCTGCTAATGTTTTAGATTAATAGATATAGTGAGAAAAAAAAGCATTAAAAAATGCGCGTAGATTGAGGAATAACGTACGGAAGATAATGTGGGGGGGAGGGGGGCAAACTCGTGAGTACGCGTATATACACGTATATACACGTTCATTATATTTGTAAAAAGAAGATGACAAAAAGAAAAAAAGATTCACAGAGAACTCGTACAAGCGGGAACTTATTTTTTTTTGTTGTTTGTTTTATAAACCTCTAAATGCGTGACTTCGCGAAAAGTCAAAAAAATATCGTGATTCCATAATACGCAGGTCGTTTAGAACGTAAAACCCGAAAGAATTTCGTCGATGCGTAAGGGCCAATTCTATTTCGTCCGGTTAAACGGTCCCCGTTTTAAACGAATATTGCAAAAAGGAGCTAAAAGGGAATCGGTAGATGTGCGACGCGACGAATAACGAGTCAAGGAAAATAAAATTGCGGTTCCTATCGAACGACTCGACGGATACTTCTTCCCTTTTCGCTCTTTCCCGGTCTAGTATACCGTCGTAAATGAACTGTATTTAAGATTTAGATCTCAACATGAAAATGTATACAAGGCCTAACTACTGCTAAGTAGATTTTTAAGCCTCGTCGTCTGATTGGAAAGAAAAAAAAAAAAAAAAAAAAACAGAAAAAAACGAACGAATACATATTAAAACGAATCATTCCTCGATTACTGTAATATCGATAATACTACGATAATGTAATATCGTTAATGCTATTCGTCTGAGTCCTTGTAAATCCCATCGTTATGTATCATATTGCTATGTGCTCGTATGTGCGGAAAGAAAAGGAAGAAAATTGAAAACGCGTCGAAGAAAAAAAAAAAAAGAAGAATAATTAATAATAAAGTGTTCTGTAAGTCGGAGCGTATAAACAAAGCGCACTCACGTCACGTACCGTAGGAAAATTGCACGCCCTCGACGTCGCGGATGCCTTTTTCGAAGAAAGCCTCATTCGATGTTGAACTTGAAAGTTTTAACACTTGTTAATTAGCTAATATCGCGTGTGTTGCAATGGGGAATGGTATTGCAACTAAATTTAATCGCCGTTAGAACGTAACGCTGCGTAATAAAAAAAAAATTGTACGTATGACGATCGAAGGGTGGTCGAGCTCGAATGAATTTCTCTCGTTTCGGTCGTACGTTGAAACAATCGAAAAAAACAGTCTATACTTTCATGTGTGTGTGTGTGTATGTGTGTGTGGGGGTGCGTCTGTCGGATGTATGTAATGTGCGCATATACGTATATAAAAATTTACCGAAGCGAGCGAAGCTAGAAGCCCACCTGTATACATAAAATATCCACGCGCGCGCGTATTATATATATATATATAACTACATATATTTTTATGAACGTGATGAGGTAACAACGCATAGCTTGTAATATTGATTCTAACAACCGACGGTTTACCTTGCCCCTCGCGTTCGAGTTACAACGGTTGAGCGGCTATAATTTTCGATAAGTTTTTCTCGTATCATTTCTTTCTCCCCCGACTCTTTTTTTTGTTTTCTTTTCCTTTTTTTTCTATTCCTCGTTCACCAATTTTAAGTTAAGGGTGTAATCATTCATTATGTACGGAAAATTGAGATCGTTTCTTGTTTACGGCCTACGGAAGCGAACATATCCGTAGTGCATTTGCATAAACAGTTTTATTTTTTCATTATACACATGTACGAAATGAAGTTCGTTGCCCAATTAAAATGTAATCTATCGATTTTTGTGGGTTATAAACTGTTTCTCTTTCACTTTTCTGTGCGTGTGTCTGTCTGTATTTTAATGCACACCGTTCGCCTTCCTTCGTATCGTTATAATTATACGTCGTGTTCGATTTACAATCAGTATCAAAACCACATCGACGCATCTTAATTTGGTAATAGAAAAGTAGTTGAATATATTGAGATAAAAAAAAGAGCGTACTTACCTTATAAAAAACATCCGGAACATACTGTTTATCTGATGATTCAATTACATAGCCCAATTCTGGCGCATCTTTCGTAGGAACCAAACAGCCATCCCGCACTAACGCCATACATTGATTAGATACTTGATAACCTTCCATGTGAACTTGATTCTTATCATCGCCTGTAATCATTGGCACACACACACGCTGCTTTAGTAAAATGATATATTACGTTTTACTATGCGACACGATAGAAGTAACTTACCAGTAACGCAAACGGTAACAAACTTTGAGCCAAAATAATTACTAGGAGAAAAACGACATGGATTTGGGTGTTCATTTTGAAAATACCCAGCCATAATGCACTCTTGAGCAGATAAAAAGTGACTTTCTATATTTCGTACGTGTTTCACCTGAATAAATTAAATTCATGCTGGTGATTAGAACGAGATTTCAATTGTTAAGCGAAAATAATTAGAAATTCTCGATCAATTTACCGTTCCCTTCTTGATATCATCGGCTATAAGATCAGTAAAAATCCATCCAACTTTTCTTAGATTAAGTAATTGAGCCAGTTCATCGACTAACGCTTTTCTATCGTCCGGTAAAAGTCGTATAGTGTCTTTTGTACTTTCCTGAAGTAGGTACAGCTAAATGTAGCTATGTTCTATTGTACGTTCTATTGTACTATTGCTAATCTCTACCTGTTTTATCAACATACCTGTGGTGGCTCATAAATAGCTGCAACGACAGCTCTGATTCCTAATGGAACGTCTGAATGTATCTCGTATTTTCCATACAAATATCCGATACGTTGATGGCCAGTGTTGCGCCAGTAATTTAAAAAACGTTCAACTAAACTTGGATTCTCAAACATGACGTTGTCCACGTGCCGATAGGTTTGACGATTTAACGTAATGGAACTTGGTTGACATTTACTACAGATACCTCGAGGCCAAGGGGGATGATCTTTACAACCAGTCTTTACACGGCAGCTTATGTCATTTAATTGTATAAACTTCCCTCTGTAAGAGATGGAACCATTCGTATCCGGAATACATAATACGATGTGCACATTTAACTTACCTATCACCACCGGCAGTGAATTTCTTCAGATACGCATGAAATGATAAATGTTTTATGTTTTGTTCTTTCAGATAAACTTCATCGAAAGGTTCTAACGGAGAACAATGAACACAGCATCCATTTGGACCGTGTCGACATCTGTTAAATAAGTTTGTATGTTCATAACTCCGTTTCATACGTATATTTCAGAAAATGTGAGGTATCCGATGATCGGGACGGATCCTCGAACACCTCTACTATATTTATGTTTACTTACAGCTTTTCATCGCGCTTTCTCTGTATTTTACCATCAAGTTTTCGTAATTGTTCGTCAACTTCATCTTCGGTTACATTTACATTTGGTACGGATCGAGACACAGTGACACTGCGGCTTGTTACTTCTGTTGTATCCATTGGTCCTGAGTCTAGTGTCCGAGTATATGATATTAAATTAACGTTACAACGCAGTAAGAGAATAAAGTAAAGAAATATAATTGAAACCTTGTGAAAGATCATTTGAAGTGTTACTAGTTGACGGAGTGCTCCACAATTGTGTTCCATTAAGGGGAGCTAAATATAACATATCCCCGTGAGAAAGACCTATCCCTGAAACTGTTCTACTGCGAGTAGATATGATTTCATCTTTGTGATTTCGTTGTCTGTAGAGTCCAAACCCGAAGCTGTTTAATTCAAAAGCACTGAAAACCTAAAAATATTTTGAATTAAACATTAGTTGTATCTCTCTCATAAAATACTATTTATTTATAATTAAAATATAAACCTCTTCGAACAACTGAGAAATTGTGTCAGAAGGATTTACATCTATGCGTTTTGTTCCCTCTGAAGATTGCACACGCAGTGTCTGTAAACAGAAACATATCGATAACACTCATAAATTAAAGAATATTTGATGCATTTGTTAAGATTCATATAATTTAATTCATGGTACTACAATATATTTTTTAATTACTATGGAACTTAAAACTCATGTACAATTATGCAATTAAGGTTTTAATATATATATTTATATTGTTTAAAATATTATTATGGGAAATTTAAAACAAAAATGATTAAAAAAAACAAAGGAATAAGATCAAATGTCTAGAAACTTTTAATAAGTCACGTTAATGACACCGCATAAACTGTAAAATTTCGTTGATTTCTAAAAAGAACAAATTATTTTTTTAATGAAATGATGTTTGACTTGAATCAAACAGACTATGTACATTGATGAAATAACGCTAATCATTTAGTAGCAAGTAACTTACAATTTGCCTAGACTTTGACATTTCGCCGGTGTCGACGAGGCATCAGCTGTTCAACCTCTGTTCAACTTGCTTGTTCGTAACGCTATATTGCGAAAATCCCTAGTAAACGTAAGAAAATTGTTGAGTCAACGTCTTGTACTCTAACCTCTTTTCGTGTAAAATACAACAAGTACTGAGAAAAAAAGTTAAGTACGGTGCTCCTTTATCACTTTCACTTTCAGATTATTTACTTTCTTTCTTAAAAATTTCGACGTAAAAGAGATAATGTATGAAATGTCTGTGTCAACGTTGACAATCGAAATTCGCTGTTCGTCGTCACGCGTCAAAAAATTTAAATAATAACTTTAACGATTGCACATTATCGTCTTATTATTGGCAAACAGAAAATTAATAAATACGCAATTACAAACACAAATTAGATAAGTTTGTGTTTAAAAAAGAAAGTGTCACTCGATTTTCCAACTTCTACATATACACCCTTTTTCCCCCACTCAAATGAACACGAGTAATACGCTTGCCAATTATTAATTTTTAATTTGTATGAACATCCAATTCGGGAGATTGATATTGTAATTTTATTTTATTTTCTTCTTTTACCCTATTTTTCGGAGCTTCCAAGTTTATAATGTAGTAAAGATAAACGTTACTTTTATGTTTTTTGAAACATCCCGTATTCGCTGACTAATCTAGTGTTATTTCAACTGTTTTGTGTTATAACATTGGCCCGCTTGCATTCATTTTTTAACACTTTCGCTTATACAAATTTCTTTTGAAATATCACGCGATATGTAATCTTATTTTTATTATTTAATTATTAGTGTTTGTATTATACATAAGTAGCAACAAAGATTATTGAATTGATTGTAAATTATTAGTCATTACAGTTTATAAAAATTGTATGCAATGACTTGTTTATTTCGAACCTTGTATTTAATCACATGTAGTGACGAATTAAAGTATTGGCATCTTTACAATTTTATAATATTCAATTTGATATTTTGTGCAGTAACGAGCGTTGTAAACCTCTGCAGGGAAAATGGCGATGTCTTGAGTTCCGGGGTTCCCGGTTCTCGCCGGGAAAAAATTTTCCCGGGCTCACGGTTTCCACCCTTCCCCGCAAGTGACTTCGGCGGAAATGACGGTAGAGGGAAGAGGACCCCATATTAAAGGTCTATGGCGTCCCACCACTTATAAATGTTTACGCGGGAGACCGTGAATTGATGGTTATGTTATTATTCATATTTCTAAATTACATATAAAAAAGTATATATATGTGTGAAGAAAAAATTCGGTCATACAGGGGTTGATGTATTGTGTTATTGATCGTGATGCCAGTAGGCAGGCGCTGTCTACGCGGGATGACCCTCTTTCCTCTTTACCGTTTCTTCCTGGCAAAAACGACTGCTGCGCCGTGTCTCCGCATTGGTCTGCGACTCTAGCGAAGATTTCGGCGCGATCAGTTGCATTTGCTAACCAGTAGCCATCAAGCAAGAAGAGGTGTCCAACTCTTACGCGCTGTGTCATCGTTCGTTATTGATTATTATTGGACTGTATTGACGCGATAACATTAAGTTCTTGTAATATTGGTTCTTCGATCGCTTATTTGCTTATCATCTCATAACCTAATAATCAATCCACCTGTTAATGGGTTACCGTCAATGAAAACAAAAAGGTAGGTGGATGGAATTGTCAAATCTTCTACTTCCTGTTCTTCATATTCATTCTCCTTCTTGGTAATTGTCATTATTTCGTTTCCCTACAGTTTATTTATCTTTTAACTTGTTCTTAGCTATAAATATGCCTTTTAGTGAAAATTAGCATAAATAGCGTTATTTATATTGAAAAGCCCGAACATTTTTAATCAATGCCAGTTAATATTTGTAGTTAGTATTATTTCTCTAATGGAGTATTGTTTATTATAGCACGTATTCGAAACGTGTAGAACAGCGTCACGTTCGTAAAAACCGCGTAACTAACGAGTTTAAACGTGGATATTGCAGTCTTCCGTAGTCAGTCATGCTGATTCATTCTGGAAAGTGATATTACGAAATCTATGATGATATGTATAGAAAAGCGTGAGGTACAATTGACTGATCGAAACTATGAGATCATATCTGAAACAATTCACGAAACATTATTCAATAACGATTGTGAAATTCGATGAAACTGATTTCTTGTTTGTGAACTTTGGACGTAAGTAGTTTCATTCTAGAAAGAGGGAATACTTGGTTACTTTCTAATTAGAATTCCTTAACTGAAGGTATTAACACAAGTACAGTATGATGTCTATATGGTTAACCGTATTATATCTATTTGTTGTAAGATATAACAAGATCAGGTGGTCTCATATTTTTGGCCAGTAGTATAGGTGTGAATTGATTCCGTTTGCGTACACTTATGTTTAACATGACGAAAAAAATGTCAGTCGTAATAGACGTTCAAACGTCTATGAATAGTAAGTGTCAAATTAAGATTAACGCGTTCAAAATACCGCCTCGACTGATCGATCGATCGATCAATTGTCGATGGTGAACGTTTTCGTACATTTTTCCTTGAATTAACAGAAATTATCATTCGTTTACCGCTGTAAGTACGTGCCAATTTCTTCGAAATTCAAAGCGAGTATGTTCGGTCGCGCAGGCTAACCTAAAATAAGTATATTTATGTCCTCTACGCATTACATTAATCAAAGTTGACGTAAAGAGGTGCGTCTAAAATTCCTCGTCTTATGTAAAATAAAGTAAATTAACATTTATTATTCACTAGTTAAGAGATTCGTTAATTATTATGGAATTTTCTGTCAACCAGGATGGAAATCGATGAATCGATATTAAATCGTCTTTTGATTGGTCGATGATTTGAACGTAGCCAATCAAATACATTCGACTTCCGCTTGTTCGATACAAGAGTTTACGCGGGAAATAATTAACCGTCTTGCAAATTACATTATTTAAATTAATTATAAGTATTCAGTTTCGTTGAAATGGTTGTATTTTTAGTACTTAAAGTATTCTTGGTAGCGGTAGTTTATTAACCTTTCAATTTATGCTGGTTTCATCGCCATGTTTTTCATTTTTTCTATACTGTAATTATTTTGAGCAGTGTATTTACGTTTCACGCGTGGGCGTCGCGGTTTTTTCCTTTGGTTTTTAAATAAACTTCATTTATTTTAGGCTGTATCTTTTTTCTGTTACAGTTAGGCAAAATGGAAAACGCAGAAGACGTGAAGACTACTGTTGAATTGTATATTTATGACCTTTCAAAGGGCATAGCTGCCATGATGTCTAGATTCGTTATAGGTAAGTTAAAGATATTAAAAAATAACTTGTTTTCTTAATAATCTAAAAATTATTTTTTGACGAGGAGCAATTATGAAAAATTAACACGATACATTGAGGTTGCTATAATATTAAAATATTGATGATTTATTAAATATTATTGAGAACGGATCGAAGGTATTTCTGTGCTACATACGAAACTTGATATATCAAATTTTTATTATTTTGTACAATAACCTAAATATAAAAACAGCTTAGAAATAAAACATTGCGGGATAAAAGTAACTTGGCACGAGCGTGATCGTCCTTAGATTCTTTGTCTGTTGTTTCGTATCATCTTAATTCACTCTAAATTTGGAATGCAACACGTTTTATGTTAAGAAACAGGAATGCAACAAGGACGAGACTAAAGTACCAAAGTACTAAGCTAATAATAACGCTAAACTAATAATAGTACAAAACTGTTATAATTATCTTTTAAATTCCACCTTACTTTTCATAGGAGAATAGTTGATTAATACTTTCAAAAAAAATTTAATATCGAAATGGAAGGTGATACAGATGAAAAGTTAAACGAGAGCGAAATTGTAACGGTGCAAGGCGGGCGGAATGGCGAAAGGCGCGGTTCAATTTTCAAGGAAATTTCTAAGAAACATTATAAAATACAATACGAGCAGACGAATCTTGTTCGCGAAGCTTTTACATCGTGTATATCCAAGGTTCGTTTGCCACTTAAGAACAGTTGTCGAGCTTGCGGGTCTATTTTCAGAAGACACTACTTGTAAATTGTTCGCGCGCTTGGTATTTCGCGCTGCATGCAATTCTCTTTACAAATAAACAAACAAACGGACCAAATATGTAGCTCGGTCCATTGCGTATAATCAAACTCAAAAGCTAATGCAGTCGGGAAAATGAACCGAGTCGAATTATTGTTTTATGCTTAAGTTAAGTGCAGTCAAAGTTTATTTGAACAATCCAGAAGAATAGACATTAAGAGGAACACTTTCTTTTTGCTTATTTCTTTTGCTTAGAGAAAAGAAAAAAAGGTGGTATTGCTTGGAAGAATAAACTTTTTACCAACGGTTCCCGTTCCAAGAGATTACATAATCAAAGCTGGTATATTTAGATTCAGTTTGGAAAATTAATAAGTGGAGTGTGTCCGCAAAATGTTGCATAACAGCTGAAAATGGTGTACCGTCGAGTTGGATGGCCGGTGCGGCTATTTCTCGCGGTTATTTCACCACAACGTCCCTCCAAGAAACGCGTTGCAATAAGAAAATCACGAATGTGCTTAGCTATTCCCGCGATCAGAAACTAGGTCGAAGGAGACCGAAACCGACGATTACGAGCCTGAGGCTGGTCCAAGCAAACGCGAATTTAAATAAATATTTTACCGGGAAATTAGCAAGGAAACTTGTTCGATCGAGTTCTTCAAGATATTGGATCATCTCGATCGAGGAGTTTCTTGGTTTTCGAACGAAATTTATTATCATTTCTGTCATCAATTTTTCTATCCCCAATAATGTTTGTTTTCAATTTTCTTTAATACGATGAAAATAATGGTATCGATTTATGGTCAATGATCAATGGTAAAGTTTCGTAACAACCTTGATCATGATCACCGCCGGTCTCTTGGAAGACAACCAAAGTATTTACGTTCATCATTATTGTATCACAATAATGACGGATATCACGTTATTGTATTAATACGAATCGCTATTTATGCATAGGTCGACACGTGGAAGGGATATGGCACACAGCGATCGTTGTATACGGAAGGGAGTACTTTTTCGGCCCGTCTGGAATTCAGAGCGCCAGGCCTGTAAGTATTTTTAAACAAAACATCGTGGTGGCTTGAACGAGGTGAAAATTTGTCACCAGAGAAATGAAACGAAGTTGATGAAAAATGCATCCCTGCCACCGAAAATGTGACCGATCGGACGTACTAGTCGTAGTGTGGCGAGTCATTCTGGCCATACGATACGCTAGATACGAGGGGGTACTAAATTTGGTCCGGTTCAGTCCAAAAATAATTCATGCTTTACTTCACATTCTCTTTCTCCGGCACCTCTTCCTCATGGCTCCCCCGTCCTATGTTTCATCGTCTACCTTCTATGCGAATGCAAAATATGTCAGGCTAAATTACACTTGGTAAACTTAACACAATTCAGTGCGATAATTGAGCCGAGAGAATGAAAGAAATCAAAGGGGTAAAAAGGAGGATCAATCCTCTGTCGTTAACTTCATAAGAATAATCGCTAATTTTTTTAACAGCCACGAATGGTCAGATGAGGATATTAAAAGAAGGTGAGGTATCCTCTTGGGAGGATTAAAAAAGGACCATTAGAAAAATAATGGTGCTTCAAATGTTCCCTTCGACGTCATCCAAGGATCGCATCCCTCGTCACGACCGAAACTGCGGTGGACGAGTTACCGAAAAACATATTAACCGATCTGAATAAGCGACGACGTCATCGAAAAAGCAAACTTAAAAGCGTCTACGAAGAGCGTGCGCGCGAACACGAATGTCGTTTATCTTAAGTTACGCTTGCCGGCTGCGTGGCGTTGAATCCCGAAGCGTCGCGACGCCAGTTCTTATTCGAGTGGTTCCTTGACGAAACAAGAAACGGGACGGCGACGCGGCGCGTTAAACGATTCGACGTTTTTCCACTTGCATTAGTATTTTTCTTTTCATTAACGTACAGGCGAATAAATAGTGAGTGTTGTTCGTTTATAAGTGATTCAAATATTATTGTTTTTTTCGGATTTTCAATAATTCCGTTTCTTGAACTTCTTTTTTTTAACGATACCATCTTATACGTTATAATTATTAAAATTATTTTGTTCATTTATTTTGTCATTTACAGTGTTTTACATATTACAGTGTTTTCAAATACGATTGTATTTGAAGAAATGATAGGATTATAATTTTTTTAAGTTTTTTTTCGTGGATCCTTTTTGCGCCCTTCTTTTTTTCTTTTAATTTCTACATCGTTTTCTTGCTCTACGACAGAGCACAACTCCCGAAACATCTCCTTTCGTCGGTTATTTCGAGCGTTTCTTACAGGGAAGCGCAAGTTTGTCATAGTTCTAAAATTACACGCGTCTTACTAATACCAGAGGGGGTGGAAGTACTCGACGCTAAAGTAGCTGTCGTAATATTGACACTGACGCTGTGTCCTGGGAAACATCTTTTGGAATTATCATCCATTCAGATTAATTTCTTACTTCCAGGGTGGCACAGTGCTGGGAGAGCCGCTGAAAGTGGAAAAGGTCGGTGAAACTTATCTGCCGTACTCTGTCTTCTTCGAGTATATCAGCGGTTTGGGAACGTCCACGTTCGCGTAAGTTAATTGAAAAAAATGAAAAAAGATATATGCGAATAATTTAATGAACGTATCGTTTCAATTACAGGCCCAACACCTACCATCTCTTTAATCACAACTGCAATTCCTTCACGGACGAAGTTAGTACTTTCTTAGCGGGCAAAAGTATCCCCAAGTACATCCTCGAGTTACCGGAAGAAATACTTCGATCGTAAGATCTCTGCGCTTGATTGTTTAAACGTTTCGATATTTCTTGTACTATTATTCGTTTCCATTTGACTATCAGGCGGATCGGGCAAGAATTGAGTGGTCTCATAGAAGGTTTATGCAGCAGCGCGAGCGGATCATTTATAGTCGGCCAAACATTCCTCGAACCGAGAAATCGTAGAGAAGTTTCACCGGAGTTTCAACTCTTAAATGAAGCTATCGAGGAAGCAAGGTAACCGATTGCTTTGCATCGGTCATTAATAAAGAAATCGATGAATTATTAAAAAGAAGAGAACGTGAATTTTGCGAATTTAACTACAGTCGAGCCATCGTGCTCGAGTAGTGTCTTATTTTGAGAAGAAAGATGATCCCTGTTTCTATTAATGCCAGGTTAAACTCAATCGCCCTCGAAGAAAGAAGAAACGAGATCAACGAGAAATTAGCGAAGAAGGATAGGAAGAAGAAAAAGAAGAAGAAGGAAAAGAAACAGAAAGGAAGCAGAGACAGGGGTGCGAGTGATACCAACAGCACCGGTCCTAGCAATTGTATAGACATGGCGGAAAGTGAAAGTAAAAGAATACTTCAATCGATACATTAATAGATTTCTTTCAATCGATTCTTCCTAATAAGTGTATCATTTTAATGCGAACGAAGGTGCAGTTAGTGTGAGTGAGATGCAGGCTACCAATGGAGACACCGGCGAGATGTTACCATCGGAAAGAGTTATGCAGATGGAAGAAGAGGAGAAGAAGGAACTGGAAGAGAGGAAACGTTATCGGGATCCTCCTATAGTGTTTAAAGATTTATTAGACGTGAAAACAGAGTACGATGCGTTAACTAAATTGTTAGAAGGAAAGTTGAACGAGGATGAACGAGTATGCATGGAAGAACTGAGGCAGTATGTTTTAGAAAATGAAGGTTCTTGGGCGCTTGGAGACAACTTTTTAAATTTCGTAGGTAGGTTAATAGTCGTTAGCGAACTTCTCTTATATTTTTAAAGAATACATGTTAAAATAACGTTTGCATATATTTAGGACGAGTTTTGTACGATAAATCTCTGGCAAGCGACACTAGGGTGAAACTACTTAATATACTCTCGGTAGCTGCATTGAAGGACGACGTGATCCTTTTATTGCATCAGGACAGAAGGGAACATATAATTATGAATTATGCCTTCGACATTGATCGTCATCCTCCAGAAGAACAACTTCCCCTTGCACAGTTTGTAAGTATCCCAGGTATCAGTTGAAGAAGACATTAATGAAACTCATGGATTTTATGTTCTTTATTATGATTTGTAGCTGGCAAATATGTTTGAAAACCTTAGTAGTTCAGAATGGTTATTGTACATATCGGAATGGCAACATCAAGCTCAAAGTATCAGTAATATAAGGGTGACAACGAAAGTTGCTGTACATTCGTTGCTTTCGAACTCTGACGATTTGCAAATTCGTGGCGCGGCTATTATTCACAACCTTGCCTGCAAGGAGGTAAAAACTGTGGTCTGTATCCTTCCTAGCCGATTAACCATCTTCCTTTCTTCTCTCGTTTACGTCTAAACTCACATAATAGCAA
Source organism: Osmia bicornis bicornis (assembly GCF_907164935.1). Lineage (NCBI taxonomy): Eukaryota > Metazoa > Arthropoda > Insecta > Hymenoptera > Megachilidae > Osmia > Osmia bicornis. Next base: position 9,624,325 of record NC_060223.1, read on the forward strand.
TTCTCTTAGAAATCGTTTCAATTTTTATTTTCTATCGTTACAATCTCATAATAACTAGTGTCCTACGTGTGATATCGCTTAACAAATGCTTACTGCTTCTTCTCAAATGTTGTTTCCACTATCGTTCAAGCAATGCAACAGCGACAGTGACGCTTTCACTATTTTTAGCAAATAGAAGTGCTGCCTTTATTAATAAATCAGCTATTACTTGTCAACTAAAACGAGGTTCTTAACCTTGTATCAAATTTGATAACTGATTCACGAACGAGCAACGAAATCATAAAAGGAACTTCTCTTATTATTAATAGCTCTGATTCAGAATATACATATAAATATGCTTGTTGTTGCTTGATTGTAACTATCTCTGTATACATGTACACGATACTGCGTTCAAGTTCATACAATGGATATTTCTCGAGAGACCGGCTACTGTTTTTTCAGAAAATGAACAAAAGCAAAAATCTGCGGCGACTTTTACCAAAAGGCAGCATTTCTAAGGTACATGTCTAAACAATTATATCGAACCGGTTAACTACGGTAAGTCGTGTATACCGTTCTAACGAGTCTCTTCCATAAATTGCGGGTCTTATACGACCAGAAATAATACGATTTAAACGTCATCAACGATCTCACATTCTGCATCGAATTGTCGAAGAAGGAAGTTTTAGCATTTTGTTTAAAGAACGAGCGTTAATCAAGTTCCAAGTGTACAATTAATTGTTTTATGTTTCCTGATAATTCATAGGTGTTCGATGACGTCGCCGTAGAATTAACAATGGCATTGTTGCAATATTTTAATGGCAATCCTGCCGAGGACCAGCTGTACGCTTGCATGAAGTCATTGGCGCGTTTTACGCAGATCAGTGGCCAAGATGTGCCTCAACTTATACAGATGATTGGGCCAGAACCAAACAAATTTCGTGGAATGTCTGAGAGGGTTGACGAGCAAATTGATCAAGTTAATAAGAAACTCCGTTAATTTTACCTGTACGAGTTTCATCTTGCGAAGAAGAAATCCTAAATTCCAAATACGATGCGAACGTTATCATTATACTGTATCTGAGTTTTTACGTAAAGATTTTATTAAAAGTATTTCCATATAATGCATTATTATTACAGTTATTATTGTTATCATTTAACGTTGTTATTAGCATCATCATCATCATCATTATTATTATTATTATTATTATTATTATTATTATTAGTACAATTATATTGCTGTTATTGAAAATTCAACCACTCTTTTCATTTACCCTGAAACACCTTTTTCTTCCCTTCACAATTTTTATAAATAAAAGTGATAAGACGAAATTGTAGCATTAATTTTTCTTTATTTGATACTTCGATACGGTATTTCTTATTCTTTATTCAAATATAAAGTGTTTAACTTTGTTATCAATACAGATACAATTTTACGATGATATCTCGAAAGCAGTATCTTAATTCGTACGACAAATTTGTAAAGTGGCAGCGCAATAAAACATTGGCAATGAACCGGGCTTCCTCGATTTATTTCCAAGTAAATATACACTACCGTTCAAAAGTTTCCAAGTGTTTAAATAAAAGATAATGCGAAAAGTGGACTTCTTTAACTTTTAAAACTTTCGACATTTTTGAACGGTAGCACATATAGGCGCGCAATTTAAATCACATGTACCGCGTGTCAACCTGAAATGTCCCGAGTCAAACATAGAACAATGCTATACATAATAGAAATCAAGGTTTTCCGCTATATTTTGCGATCTTTATCATAATATCAAGAATAAGGCAGGCGAAATGAACGGTACCCAATTAATCGTAGAGTCAAGTGATTCAGCTCTCTTTTGCCGGCGCCAAATGTTTACCATCCGCTTTAACAAAAAATAAATCAAATGATAACGATATGAAAGCCGTGAAACTATACTGATAGAGAGGTAGATCGATCTTTATGTTTGCAGTGAATGGATATAGTGCCTCAACGTGTTCATCTCACAATCAGTGCGCAACAAACTTCTTCAAAGTTGATGATTTCTTCTTCTTTTCAAATCAAAGTGACAACAAGTAGTTCCGAATTGCAACTTGCCAAGGATACTTTAGGACACTAAATTTTATAAAATGTATGTGCCAGAGAAACAAGTTGTTACGATGGAAGAACATATATTACCGAAGAAAAGAAATGATAAAAAAAAGTGTTCGATCTCTGACTACATAACGATATTGAACTGGTTACCGAAATACTCTCGTTTGAATGCTGTTTCGGATTTAGTAGCTGGATTCTCCTTAGGATTAACTTTGATTCCACAGAGCATTGCATACGCTGCACTTGCAAGCTTAACAGCCCAGGTATTTCTTTCTTTTTATTATTTTACAAAACTATGAGATTTTAGGGTGAATTAATAGGTTAGGGAAAAATGTAAATCGTATTTTCCCTAGATAATGTGTACATTGCACGTAATATTTATAAAAAGAGATTTATATATTTTTATATGTAATAAACAGTAAGATCTGTCTGTACATATATCCACGAGTTAAGATCGATTGGGGGCACCTTAGATAACATAATCATGCGAAGATCAATTATTGAAATAAGAACGAACGAGACAGGAAATCTGTACGCTATCAGTACCCAATGATTAATCATCAATTGTTTACCGCAATATGTGGTACTGTTATCTATTTTACGATCCATGGATGCATAAATATTTAACTCGTAATATGTTTTATTTTATATCATGGTTTTTGGTTACATATAATACGGGGTGCATGCCGGGTCACCCGCAAACAGGGGCCAATGAATACATGCCTGCCCCTTTGACATACTACCCGCCGTGCTTGCCCGTATAGACAGATTTTATTGTAACAATCTTTACCTGATCGAATAAATATCGAAACACCCTTTTTACAGTACGGTCTCTACTCCTGTATAATGGGAAGCTTTATATATGTAATTTTTGGAACAATCAAAGAAGTATCCATTGGGCCCTCCTCCTTGATGTCTCTCCTAACTTTGGAGTATACTAGAAACATGCCGATAGACTTTGTTGTACTCTTCAGTTTTCTCGCTGGATGCGTGGAATTACTTATGGGCGTACTACGTTTAGGCTTGTATTTAAAAATTTTACAAAATCACCTAATATAAGCTTATCATTAATAATAATTATTTATATGAATGACACAATTTTTTTATACAGGATTTTTAGTAGATTTTATATCGATGCCGGTCACATCCAGTTTCACCTCGGCAACTTCAATTATCATAATCGTATCACAATTGCCAGGATTGTTAGGAATAAAAGCTAAAGGGCACACTACTGCTGAAAATATTGTTAAAATATGTCAAAATTTGACAAAGATTCGAGTACCAGATTTCATCCTTGGACTTTGCAGCATAGCTTTTCTTCTATTCTTCAGAGTGGGTTTGCTAAATAATTTATAATAGATATAACTAAGGTTGTATTAATATTCAGCTTTTATGATTAATACAGAGATTGAAAGACATCGACTGCTGTTTTACGGATGATACCGACGTGACGAAGAATAGCAATAAAAGAAAAGTTGTAAAGAAGACCTTATGGTTTCTTTCTATTTGTCGCAACGCGCTAGTGATTCTAATTACTGCCATAATAGCATTTTGTCTGGAGAGAGCAGGATCGTCACCATTTATTCTTTCAGGTGTTTATCATAATACAATGTATTAAGAACAAGGAGTTATTTTAACCAGGATTTATTTCAATTTAAAGGAAAAATAGAGTCAGGACTTCCAAAGTTCTCGTTGCCACCTTTCTCCTCTCAAGTTGGAAATCAAACTTTCACCTTTATGGATATGTGTTACCATTATGGCACAGGATTAATCATATTGCCCCTTGTGTCGGTGTTAGCGAACGTAGCAATCGCTAAAGCATTTGGTAAAAATAATAAATGATATCGAAAGAGATTTCTATCCAAAACACACTACGACAAACATGTTTGGTAATCATGTATAAAACGTCAAATATTTCTAATTTTATATACCTTGCTGTGCTGTTAAGAGATGCCAAGATTGCAGTGCTAAATTTAGCTTCCTCTTTTTTCGATTCACAGTTAAATTTTACGAAATATCAAAAGATCAGTTAAATAAAAGTAAATAAAAGTAAAATAAACACGTGAAAGATAATTAAAAAATCTTTGCCACGTGTCCCGGCTTATGTCGCGAGGCTCATTAAGCCCCGCAATCACTGGAAAATCCCAGGCATTGATTTAATCATTTCAAATCCATATAATTCCATTTAAATTATGAGCATTGTAAATCTGCGTAGAAAACTTCTGCAAGCTCTTTAACTGTATCTAAATATTTCTCAGAAATTTCTTGCATTTTTTGAAAATATTGAAATACACAGTCGTGAAAAAATTTCTTTGTTGATCCACATGTTTGTTAGCGTATTTTGAGTACAAGTTCATAGTTTCATAGCAGTGACGTATCAATGAATCAGTGACACGTGTTTATAATTTTAGCGGACGGCAGTAGCGTAAATGCGACCCAAGAAATGTTAACTTTGGGTTTGTGCAATATACTGGGAAGTTTTGTTTCGTCGATGCCAGCTACAGGTGCATTTACCAGAAGTGCAGTGTTTTCTGCCAGTGGTGTGCGAACACCTATGGCTGGTGTTTATGTCGGTAATATGAGTATTATCAATATGCGATACGTTAGATTTGTCTTTGGTCCCTCAAAAATTGAAAAGCTAATCTTGAAAAATTTTGAATACCACAAATTTGAATTGTCAATCTAACAGGTGGTTTATGTTTCAGGAACAATGTCGCTATTAGCGTTAAGCTTCTTGACACCATATTTTTATTACATTCCACGTGCTACATTATCAGCTGTATTGATAAGTGCTGTGGCGTTTATTATAGATTTGAAAATAATACCATTACTCTGGAAAGGATGCAGTAAGTATGGAATTTTTTACAGTACTTTCTAATACATAAAATACAGCAAAGAGAAGGTAAAAAAAAAATATTGCGCTCATGTCTTTCTAATTACAGAAAGAGATGCTATCGCAGCAATATTTACATTTTTAGTCTGTATCATCGGCGGTGTGGAATTGGGGCTTTTAGTCGGTGCTCTCTTTAATTTAATTTTTTTTCTTCGACCATCGGCGAGGCCAAAGATTGAGATGATTCAGTGCAAGGTAAAAGGTAGTGTTGTTACACCTAATTTAATATTTCCTTCTTTATCCTTTGCAAATATATTACCTGTCCAGTTAAGAGAATTTTTGTTATGCACAGTATATTCAAAGTTTTTTTTTTCTCTTTCAGGCACAACTTGGAGACAAATACATAATACTCAAACCAGACACCGGATTATTTTATCCTGCCACAAGCTATTTTTGCAGTAAAATAACAGAGATAATTCGACAAAACGATGAAAGTAATATTGCATTTATAATTGACTGTGAAAGAATTCGCAATATTGATTACACTGCCATAAAGGTACAAGTAAATCCTTGGTATTTTTCTATGTTATTCGATGGACTATTAGCAACGACTGTATTTTTTAATTACAGAGTATCGAATTGTTACTGACAAATATCAACGCAGAAAAAAGGAAACTATGGTTCCTCCATGTCAATCCAAAATTATATGAAAGTATTGTAACGTTTTCTAATACTAAATATTTTTATTTCATCAACGAGGAAGATAAAATATCATCGATCTTTTATGGTACGTATGTTGTTACTATTAATATTTTCATTTATTTCATTTATATGTATTTTTAGATGGTATTCTTATAAGTAATAAAGAAGAAATGAAAGAAAAACCTGTAGAATACATGACAGAAAATGCAACGTTTACGTGCAATAGTGACAATCCAAATAATTTAGAAATTCTTCATAATTGTACAACGAAATCCGAAGAGGTTGCAGAAGAAATGGAATTAATATCACCACAGTCATCGGAGACAAAATAAAATTAAAATGATAATGATAATTTATTATTAAACATGAAACAAAGCAATAAAAAACGTACAAGAGATGTTACATTAACGATGAATCTTTCCGTTCTTTTAATGTTAATGTTTCAAAACAATTCAAAATTTCTACTAATGCCTGTGATTGGTCATTCCATTATGACGTCCTCCCATTTGCTGAATTAAATTTGTCACGTGACTTGCTCTGTATTATCCACAAAATGGCGGAACTTGCCTGTGGAAACACAATCACGAAATTCTAGGCCCATTTTTGCCGGTAATGTCATCTCGTTGCATTATCCGTATGTATTTCTATTTCTACAATCGACAACGAAGAAATCTATATTGTATCCGTAACTTTTCAGAAATTAGTCGCTTGGTGCAGCACTTATTTAGGAACAACGAATTTCTGAACATGGACCTCTGATATTTCCTCTGCTCCTAATAACCTGAACGAAATTCAAGTCAAAAGTGCACATGGATTATTAACGTGTTTTAATAGGTTTTTATTTGTTCTAAGTGTATCTTAATAATACAAGTAAACAATCTATTAATTATTGCACATACATAATCATATAGGTAATTGTAAAAGGTATGTTACAATACAGTTCAAGGGATTCATAAACTTAACCTGTTTATTAACTTCATCTTTTTCTATTTACTAAAATATTTGACACATATAAGTATCTTTGTAAATTAGAAAACGTATGTTTAAAGAAACATTCAGATTGGTTTTCCTAATTAAAACAATTCTTAGTGTTTTATGCTATAAACTAAATTGAAGAAAATACATATTTTTTATTTTTCAGTTGCAAAAATGGTGTTATCTTGTCGATTTTATAAAGAAAAATATCCGGAGGTGGAAGATGTAGTAATGGTAAATGTACTTAGCATAGCTGAAATGGGAGCATATGTACATTTATTAGAATATAATAATATTGAGGGTATGATTCTTCTTTCTGAATTGTCTAGAAGACGTATCAGATCTATCAATAAACTTATTAGAGTAGGAAAAACAGAACCAGTTGTTGTTATTCGTGTTGATAAGGAAAAAGGTAAAGTAAACAGAAGTTTTGGATGTGTACTAAATTGAAAATGAAATTAAGGTACAATGTTTCAGGTTTATTAATTGTTTATTAATTTAATTTAGGTTATATCGATCTTAGTAAACGGCGTGTATCAGCTGAAGACGTGGAAAAATGTACAAAAAGATATGCTAAAGCAAAAGCTGTTAATTCAATTTTGGGACACGTAGCAGAATTATTACATTATGATAGCGATGATCAGTTGGAAGAATTATATCAAAAAACTGCATGGCATTTTGAAGAAAAGTATAAAAAACAAAAGGCTTCTGCATATGATTTCTTTAAACAATCAGTTCTGTAAGTGACAAACTACACAATGTAAAAAAGGATGTAATGTTTGCATGTTAATGATTATTAAAACATTGTCACTTTAGGGACCCATCAATTTTAGCAGAGTGTGGTCTTGATGAAGATACAAAAGAAGTATTATTAAATAATATAAAACAAAAATTAACTTCTCAAGCAGTCAAAATTAGAGCAGATGTTGAAGTAGCTTGTTATGGCTATGAAGGAATTGATGCTGTGAAAGCTGCATTGAAAGCAGGTTTAGCTCTTTCCACAGATGAACTCCCAATTAAAATTAATTTAATTGCACCACCATTATATGGTATACTGTTTTTATTATTATTTCACAAAATGTTACTTTTAATATTGCAGTAACTCGTTAACCCCTTCCCGTGCCATTTAGCTTGACGAAACTCGGGCCCAAGCGGTAGTCGTCAAAGCGCGCTAAACAGACAAGACGCTCGAGAACAGTCGCAATACGTGCCGAAATGTAAAGAGCTTTGATATCTGATATATAGGCATTTTTACGCGTTACCACTGTTGAACTCACGAGTCTGTTCGCGAGTCTGACTCGTGATATTCATGTTTCGCCCGACTATCTGTTCACGAGTCAGACTCGTGATATTCATGTTTGGGCCAAATTCTTCATCACGAGTCAGACTCGTTAAAGTACGGGAAGGGGTTAATAAAAGGGTGCGTAATTAAAAGAATATTTTACCGCGTTTTCAGTTATGACAACATCTACACCAGAAAAACAAGATGGTTTAAAAGCATTAAACGATGCTATTGATGTTATTCAAAATAAGATAACATCGCTGGGAGGTGTATTTAATGTCCAAATGGCTGTAAGTTTACTAGTTGAAAAAGCTAAGGTAGAAATTTTCGCATATCTAAGGCTATACTTTTTAATTTGTAGCCGAAAGTCGTTACGGCAACTGATGAAGCAGAATTAGCAAGACAAATGGAACGGGCGGAACTTGAAAATGCTGAAGTTGCGGGTGATGACGATGAAGAAGAAGTAAAGGGAATGGATGGATTTAGTGGTGGTGAAGGTGAAGGTGCGGAAGATGATAAAAAGCCTGATGATTCTGATTCTGATAAAGAAGAATAAACAGAGAATGCATTGATCAGTGTTTCAATAACTGACAGTTATTTCTGGGTTACAATCATACTTGTATAAGTGTGGTACTGCCTTGCTGGACATTATGCAAAACATTTTAAATAAATATACAAAAGTCACTGTATTATAATTTATAAATAATTTTCTATTAACTTCGTAAAATAAACAAAATAATAACATTTATATAACTGCTAATAATATAATTTTTTTTTTGTAATATTATTTTTATTTCTGTATTTGGAAAATTTTATATCTCGAACTACAATCTATTGTATATTTATGTCAGAATATGTAAACATTTTACTCAAATTTCATTTTTTTACATTTTTATTAAAACTTTGTACAGTTTTATTCAGATGGTTTATTCGTTTGCAATTGTAACTTCCACTTCAACACCAGGTTCAATGGAGATACTTGTGATTTGTTTAACAATTTCAGATGGTGAATACAAGTCAATAACTCTCTTGTGAATACGCATCTGGAAACGATCCCACGTCTTTGATCCTTCACCACAAGGCGTTTTACGTGTTGTTATCCTCAAAATTTTCGTAGGCATACGAACTGGCCCTTTTACTTTAAGTTTCTGTTTGTTTGCTCCATTGATCAGTTCAGAACAAACTAAAACGTGTAAGCTATCAGTAAAATCCATATAGAATATCAATATTGAACAATAATATCATGTAAAGGAATTTACCTTTTTCCAGGGAGCGTACATTACGCGAGGTAAGCGTAATCCTAATTCTGTGAATAGGAGTTACTTCTTGTCCTGGTTTTTCAGGGTTGTCGACTTTTGTGCTTGCCTAAAATATTATTCCATAAATTAAATGTGTATAAGGTAATAGTTATAAAATGCAGCTATAATGTTTACATGAAACAAACATAGACCGCATGTTTGAACTTGCATCTAACCTAACATGCCGCGATTACTTGTAAAATATCTGATTGATTTTAATGCTTTTCAGCTAACCAAATTAATAATTAAATGGAGTAATATTAACCAAATAAGTGCATACCATTGTTTAAATATCTTCCTGGCCGAGATAATCAATTTCTTTTTCTCAAAACTGATCAGCGCTGAACCAGATCTCGCACACGTTGCATGTGCCAAACAGAAAAGAAGGAGCGAAACCCAATTTCCGGTTGACAGTAATTCGAGTATTTATTCTACTGATCTTAATCTATAATATCAATGTAAATATTTGTTTTTATAAAGTTCTATTGCATATTATATTATATTTTTAAACAAATAATGTAATGCAATATTGAATTTTATATTAATAAATATTGAGGAAGGCAAGTTCATATGTATGCTCGTTTATCATCATAGTTACTTATCACAAGATTTATTAATAAAATCATTTCAGATTCCTGTAATTGTGTATTGCCAGACTATTGGTGAAACATGATTTTCTATATATTTGAACCAATGGAATTCCCGTTATTTTTCCTTCAGTACCTTTTATGCTGATGTTGTTTAACCACTTGAGTCTGAAGTATTCTCCGGTCTAGTTAAATGTAGATGACTTCAAGTGTTCGAATTGCGCTGTCGCGTCCTTAACCGTTTAGGAAAACGATTTTGCTAAGATTTTTCGTCAGTTTACCATGCCAGATATTTATAAAAAATTCAGAAAGTTACGTCGAAGGCGTCATACTCGCACTTAGTAACAATTGTAGAGCAAAAGTGTGTGAACTACAAAAACTAAGATAGTGCCGTGTATCCATCACATATATTTGCTTTATTGATATTTTGAGTGTCACAGGCCTTGTGGTGCCTATGCATATCTTGAGGTAATGCATTCTTTAATAGTTATTAAACCTGTTACCTTTTTCATAATAATACAGTTTAGAATACTTTATCTTTTTATGTGTATTAAATAGCTATACTGTTTACATTGTTTTCTTGTATTTGTGCATGAAAAATGGACATAACCTACATCATACATTGTAATCATTTTAGAATATTTATGTAGCGTTATTATGTAGGGAAATATAAATTAATGTGCAACTGTATTTGATAATAGATTGAGTTAAGTAATATTCCTGTAATTTAATTTGCATTTATTTTTTGCACCTAAGGATTTATGTTTAATGTCTACTTGATACAGAAGTTAGAATATAACATTATACATTTTTGTATGTATCATACTATAAATTATACTTTGAAAAGTCCATAAAAGATGCACATTTGAAATATAATACAATACTTATCAGTTATTTATCATTACATTTTGTATGTTATTACAATGGTTATAGAAAATGATTAATACATTATTAACAAAGATTTTAAGAACAAAATGCTTTTAATACTTAGGAATAGAGTATTACATATTTTAAATTATAGTAACTAATAATACATGTAATATTACAGAATTTGGACGGTGTTCTAGATTATTTTAAGAATATAAAGTTTCTTGTATTTGGTTGAATCATTTAGTAGACAATATGTCAGAAATAGTTTACCCTCAAGGGTGCAGATCAGTCACAGAAGATCTGGGTCCAGATGAACTTATTAGAAGATTAAAGGTATATCAATGGAAAAGAAACATTTATTATGTACAGAGGTATAACAGATAGATATAAACAGCTGACATTGTACTTTATTAGACATTAGCTCATACATTACAAGCAATGGGACAAGATGAAGGAATGTATCAACAATATATACCACTTGCATTACATTTGGCAGAGGAACATTTTCTAATGCATCAGAGTAAAGATGTCCAACTTCTGATTGCTTGTTGCATTGCAGATGTTTTAAGAGTTTATGCACCCGAGGCTCCATATAAAGATGCAGAACAGGTAATAAAATGGTACATTGAAAAATAAACTTCATATGAAACATAAATCAATATTTTGGTCACATTTTTGTTTGTTACAGGTCAAAACAATATTTTTATTTCTGATTAAACAGTTGGCTGGATTAAAAGATCCTAAAGACCCTGCTTTTAAAAGATACTTTTATCTTTTGGAAAATTTGGCATATGTGAAATCATTTAATATGTGTTTTGAATTAGAAGATTGTCAGGAAATTTTCTGTGCACTTTTTTCTCTTATGTTTAGGATAGTAAAGTAAGTATAACTTTAAATAAAATATCAATGGATAGTATGTATGAAGCTATTTTGTAATTCTAATTTCAGTGATGAGCATTCTGGGAAAGTAAAAAGCTTTATGTTAGATGTATTGTGTCCACTTATCACAGAATCAGACATTGTTAGTAATGAACTTTTAGACATTATTCTTATGAATATTGTAGAACCAAACAAAACACAAAAGAAGAATGCATATTTACTTGCTAAAGAACTAGTGATTAAATGTAGTGATACATTAGAACCATACATTCAGGCAGTGAGTAGAATAAAATCTAGATATCTTTTTATTTGTAAGTATATTTTCACAAAAAGCAAAGAGATAATAATATTAAACTTTCTATATTTAATTTTTTTTAGTTCTTTAATCACGTTTTAATTCTGGGTAAAGAGGAAAAGAGTTTACAAATCTGCAAAAAAGTATATGACTTGATTTATGAGTTAAATCACATATGTCCCAGCGTCTTGTTGTCCGTCCTTCCACAGTTAGAATGTAAACTAAAATCTTCTTCTGAGACCGAAAGATTGGGTGCTGTAGCGTTGTTAGCAAGAATGTTTTCTGAGAAAGGATCTCAGTTAGCTGTACAGCATACACAATTGTGGCGAGCGTTTTTAGGAAGGTTCAATGATATCAGTGTATCTATTCGTATAAAATGTGTGCAGTATTCCATGCATTTTTTACTAAATCATCCCGAACTAAGGAAGGATATTACTGATACATTAAAATTAAGACAACATGATGCGGACGAAAGTGTTAGATACGAAGTTGTTATGGCTATAGTGACTACTGCCAGAAGGGATTTTGAGGTTGTTTCAGACAGTGAAGATTTGTTAGAATTTGTTAAAGAAAGAACTTTGGACAAAAAGGTATGTAACCATTATACGAAACATTGCTTATGTAATAATCTTTGTTGATTTTTAGTTTAAAATCAGAAAGGAAGCAATGGCAGGATTGGCAATGATATACAAGAAACATTTAAATGATGCTGATGTTCCACAAGCCACAAAAAAGGCTGTCACTTGGATAAAGGACAAAATACTACATGGTTATTACATGGCAGGGATGGAAGATAGATTACTGGTAGAGAGATTGTTAAATACCTGTTTAGTACCTTACCAACTTCCTGCTGGTGAAAGGATGAAGAAATTATATCATTTACTAGGCACAATCGACGACCATGCATCTAAAGCGTTTGTAGAATTACAAAAACATCAGCTTGCGTAAGTATATTTCGTGTTAGGTTCTTTTATATATACATATAATCGAATATACTATTTTTTATATAAAATTTATATTTTAGTGTACGACGGGCAGTAGTTGAATGGTTAGAAATTGTAAAGAAACCGGATGCTGTGGTTGAGTTGGTAGCTAAAATTCATCAGATATCTCGCTTTTTACCAGACCCTATGAAAGTGCAAGAATTTCTACAGAAATTCAGTGCTCACATGAGAAAAGATCCAGCACTGTTGCAAGGAATGGAAACAATAGTTCAGCCAAATGTTTCTTGCAAAGAATGTGCAGACACAATAAGTATGGTTCTAAAGAAGCTAGGTCAACCTGTCATGACAAATTTGTACTACAATACAATAAAGATGTTGTTAGAAAGGGTCAGTTCTGTCATGATTGATGAAGAAGCAATTAGAGTATGTACATGAAGTTCATTTTATATGCATAAATTTTGTATTTCTGTTTTTTTACACTAATGATATGTTAACAGGTTTTAATCGGATATGTATTAGATTGTTTGAAAGGTGGCAATGTAATAGAAGAAGTTGGGCTCAATCCAAATAATGCAGGTGAAAAAGGTTTAAGATTGCTTGTGGTAGGTTTCCAGTTTTATCGTTTAAATGCGTTTCTGCCATTTTTATATTATTAATTTATTTTAAATATGTGCATATATTACTTTTTATAGATGCTATCATTTGTATTTGGTCCACATTTTCTTCACAATGATATCTTGATGCAACTTGTCCATCTTTTAGAGCTGGAAGATGAAATGGTAGCCCCATTGGTACTTTCAATATTTACATTTTTAGGAAAGTATAAACCTTTGTGTGATGTTGCACCAGATATCATGAACCTGATGGTTCCGATATGTAAGAATTTCGCAGAAACGGGAACACCAAAACAAGCGAAGCAAGCTATTAGGTGTTTATTCGTTAACATGACCAATATACACGATACCATTTTTCCTGAAATCATTGAAAGAATTAAAAACAGCCTTACACTGACTTCAGAATATTATAGAACATCTATAGTTACACTAGGTCATATAGCTTATAATTTACCAGAAAAGTATCAAGTACAAATAAAAAATATGGTGTCTAGAAAAGTAAGTTCTATTAAAGTACTATCATTAAAAATATTATAACAAGAAGTGTATGGTGTAATTTCATGCGAATATTGTATATTTATAGATAGTCAAAGAGTTGTTAGTAAAGGAAAGCAGTGAACTAACTTCTGACACCATTGAAGGAGATTGGTGCAGAGAAGATCAATTACCTGAAGAAACACGTTGTAGATTGGAGGGGTTAAAATGTATGGCGCGCTGGTTATTAGGATTGAAGACTGATGTACTCTCTGCGCAAAAAACATTTAGAATGTTGAATGCATTTGTAGTAAACAAAGGAGATCTTTTACAACAGGGCCGATTAAGTAAAGCGGAAATGAGTTGGCTACGATTACAAGCTGGTTGTTCGATGTTAAAAATTTGTGAACAGAAAGGTGTTGGTGACCAATTTACAGCTGAACAGTTCTATAACCTTTCTCAACTTATGGTGGTATGTTAATTTTTATAGTTATTTAATATTTAGTAATACTTTAAAATATATGTTTGTGTGTGTGTATATGATTTAGCAAAATATACGTTTTATTTAAAGGATGATGTTCCACAAGTAAGAGAAGCTTTTGGTAGCAAATTACATAAAGGGCTCGGAAGGGGAATTCCAAATAAATGCTTGCCGTTAGATTTTATGGGGTATTATGCTCTTGCTGGCAAAGAACAAGATAAAAGACTAAAATGCGTTTTAAAAACCTACATGCAAACTGATATAAATAAAAGGAGGGATTATGT